>NC_079391.1:7744435-8044435 GCF_029220125.1 Pseudoliparis swirei
TGGCAAGCAAAATCCCTTAAGTACCTAGGCATAAATATTCCAAAAGATCTGTCAAAACTATCAGAATATAACTACTCACCTATAAACAAAAAAATCAAAGAAGATATCACAAGATGGAACCTCGTACCATTCTTTAGTTTCAGCTCAAGAATACAATCTATTAAAATGAACATATTACCCAGATTGTTATATCTATTTCAAACCCTACCAATAGAAGTTTCTCAGGGCCAGCTTAATGAATGGGACAAAATGTTGTCGAGATATGTGTGGCAAGGCAAGAGACCAAGGGTTCGCCTTAAAACACTGCAGTTAGTAAAGGAGAAGGGAGGATGGGGTCTGCCATCCCTCAAGGAATACTACTATGCCGCCCAGACAAGAGCTATAATATGCTGGTGCAATCCTTCATATGATGCACAGTGGAAAGACATTGAAGAAAAAATATTTCCCATTCCAATACAAGCAATCATAGCTGACTCTAAAATGCAACACTACATAAACAGTTCTGATAATCCATGGGTCAAATTGACCCTTAAAGTGTGGAAGAATATCATTAGAGAATACAAACTTGAAGGAGATCTACTGTGCCTTAAATGGTGTGGATATGACTCAGACTTCACACCAAATAAAATGGACACCAGATTCAAAAAATGGAGAGCTAATGGAATAACAGCTTTATGCAATATTATGAAGGGAAACAAACTGCTTAGTTTTGAAATGATTAAAGAAAATTATCTTTTAGAGAAACAGGACTTCTTTAGATACCTACAGTTGCGGCATTTTGTCAATGAAAATGTTAAAAAGGTAACAGAGGTAAACTCCAGTCTCATAGAACTGTTTAAAAGAGCATACAAGTCAAATTGCAATAAAGGGGCAATATCAGCCATATATAAATGCTTTCTAGAGCTTAAAACTCATTCAACAGCATACATTAAAGTAAAATGGGAAAAGGAATCTGGGATAGATATTTCTGAGGAAGAATGGACATTAATATGGGGGTATCAATGGAAATGTACCAGTTCAATGAGCTGGCGAGAGTTTAACTGGAAAAATTGTATAAGATACTTCATTACACCATCTCAGACATCTCATTATAGCGATAACATTCCTGTTTGCTGGAGAAAGTGTGGACACCAAAGCGCAAACCACTACCACATCTTCTGGGACTGTCCCATCATTAAAAACTTTTGGAAGGCGGTACACAATGCTTTACAGGACATCTTTCACGAGGACATCCTTTGGACTTTAAGATTCTGTACCTTGAAATATACCTCAAAGCTGGCCGAAAGGGGACAGACTCTTGATAAATGCAATGCTGGTGGCCAGTAAAAAGTCTATTACCAGAAAATGGTTATTACCAGAGTGTCCAACAATCACATCATGGAGAGACATTGTGACAGAGATCTACAGAATGGAGCAGATCATATATTGACAACAAAGAAGCGAAACATTTCTTAAGCATAGCAAGTGGGTACAACTATGTCACAGATAAATGGCCTGACTGTATTTCTTTACTCTATGAAAATGATTTCTCCCTGCTTTATTTATAGTTTGTTACTATGGTATTGTTTTTGTTTCTTTATTTGCATATGTGTTTATTTTTTTGTTTTGTCTCTTTATACAAAGAATCTGAAAAATGTCAATATGTGTATGTGAGACTCTGAACACTAATACAATATAAATTAAAAAAAAAAAAAAAAAAAAAAGTAATGATAGTTTCTTTCCAAAAAAATCATTAAAACGTCATAGTATGATATAAACAATCATTTTTCAAAAGCCTAACTATAGTATGTTATAAAATGTGTCAAAAACATTTCATAATATATTATGTCAGAGGAAAAGGGGCTCAGTATAGTCTGTTTATTCCTAATGTGGGTGGCTAAAGCTAAAGGAATACACCTATAGTTCTCCAGGTGCTTGAGGTGGTGACTGGTCAGGAGGAAAGGAAAGGACTCAAGCTTCTGCGGCTTGCTCATCCAAACAAAGGAACAATGAAAATGCCAGAAAGTTTTTAGCAGAATATGTAATACTTTTTTTTTTAAATGTCAGTGGGTCAGTTATGGTCATAGTATATTACCAAATTAAAATGCTTTAGCATGAATGGCTCATCAGTCACAATTTTATTAAACTATCATCCTACAGTATCATAAAAAGTCTTAAATATGATATAGTATATCTTAAAAGTGTCAAACAAAGTCATCGAATGGTCATAATATAGTCTGCCAGGAACATTTGATGAAAGTCAAAGAATTAAAGATCATGTCATTTGTGTTATAAAAATATCTTTAAAGTAAGTAAGTAATTTATTTTCCATAAGTACATACATAACGTGTACATACTGACAGACATTAACAACAGAAAAAATGTACGAATGGAGGACCGTCCAAAGACCGAGGTCTGTAGGCTCCTCTGAGATGAGGAGTTGGACGGTCCCGCCCCTAACCCTTTAACCCCCCCCCCTCCCAACTACTACAGGCACACAGACAGTACACACACATATGGATCAAAACATAAAATGTCGTACAAGCAACAACAACAAAAAACCAGAACAGGAAAAAGAAAAGAAAACCAAAAGAAAAAGAAATAGTAAAAATAATAATAAAAGACAAATGTGAACTACTGATAACTTAGGAAAAAAAAGAAGAAAAAAATATCACGAACATCAAATTATGTATATACATTTTATTTTAAATATTTCCCCTCTATTGTACTGTGCCGCCAGGCTGTATATCAATATTAAAAACTTTCAAAATGAAGTGAGATGGCGTTTAAGGCGAGAACCAAATGCCTTGGTGGTGGATGCCGATTTGACCTCGTCCGGAATTTGTCTCCAGAGCTTTGGACCTCTACAGATGAACTTTTAAATACAATGTCGACTGTATGTTTATTTATATGTATGCCACCACGCAGCCGCGTGTTGTGGTCGTAGACATTTGTGTTCCTTGTGAACATACGCAAGAGATTATGTGGCAGATTATTATTCATAAATCTGTACATAAAAATTCCTGTCTGACACAAATGTAGATCTGTAAATCTCAGAATGCCCAATCTCTTAAAAAGCGGCTCTGTGTGTTCATTATTCTTCACGTTGCAGATGATCCGCACAGCCCTTTTTTGTAAAATCTCGATACATTTGACCTGAGTTTTAGCTGCGGATCCCCAGAGCATATTACAATACAAGAGGTGCGGATGGACAAGGCTGTGGTACAATAAACGCAGATTTCCTGTTGAGAGTATATTTTTTGCGGAGCGCAGGGCAAATGTGCCGCTTCGTAAAGAAGTCAAAGCATCGTATTTCGTCCTCCAAAGACCTTTTCTGGTTCCAGTGAAGAGAACTTTCCATCCATGCAGGATTCATACCACACGTCTGGTTTGACGTCCTAATAATACCACGACATGTATGACAAGGATCACTGTTGACGCTGCTCCGTCACGGCCGTCTGACCTGAGTGGACGTTCCTCTGGACTTCCTCACGATGGGGGTGTTTGGTTCACGCAGCAGAGATTGAGCAAAGTCCGGCTGCTCCTGAAGCACCTGGCGAGACTCATTCACCCCACTACTGTGGAGAGGAGAGGAAGGGGGGGTTAAGAATGGAAGACAAGAGAAAAGGTGGGGAATTATATAGTGTGTGTGTGTGTGTGTGTGTGTGTGTCGCTCTTCTCACTCTTTGCGTCTGCGTCCTTGCAGGAAGCCGGCCCATTCGAAACAGGTCTTCTTGCTGCCCACCCAGAACACGGAGGGGATCCCCACCACCAATATCATCACATATTTAATGAGGAACAGCACCATGGCTGGCCGGCTGGTCTGCTCCACCTGAAGCAAACACAAACATTGTTTTCGTGTTACGACATGAATAAACACAGCCCGATATAAACAAGAGCAGGAGGAAGAGAAAATGCATTTAAATATTGAAATGCAGGACAAATATGTCCTCAACAGTAATAACACTGTACATACATATTAAATACTCAAGATGCCACTGGAACTAATGAATGGACTAATGTGTCCAGCAGTGACAGTCAGAGTTTAAATGATGTAATCCTTAAAAGAAAACAGCTGAACTGCAGTTGGGACGTACAGTCTTGAACTATACCTGATCTCCCCACCAGAGGGCAGCAGCTTACAGCACTTGTGTAGATGGAGGAGTAAGAACTGTTTTGCAAATGTTGCTTGTAGAGTGTATGCACAGTATATTTAAACTCACGGTTTTATTTTTCTGGAAGAAAAAACTCCACTAAACCATCCAAACACAACGGCTGCAGCGTGAACACAAACTGCTACTTGTTATGCAGCATCAGAAACATGCGTACAAATATCAAAGCCCGTTATAAACAAGCAATTAGAGAGTTGGTTACGATTCAGAAAAGCATTTAACACACACATCTCCTTCAGACAACTCCTTTTAGAAAGCGGAGTAATTTCTTTTCTTTAGAAAGAACTGGGGGCCAAATAGATTTGGTATGCGTACGGGTTTTTAGTCTGGCTCGCCCAGGCTGAGATTAAATGTCTCAGATTTAGGTCCTAAAATAAAACAAGAATCCGTGGGCCCTCAGAAAATTACTATCCATGCACACATACACAAATGAAGTCACTTGAACTTGAACAATGGCCACAGAATCCCCAATTGTCCAAAAGCATGCAATTGTACCCTCTTACACGTATTTGCACACAAAAGTCCCTCGGGGGTGAGATCAAGTAACGCATCGCAAAATTGAAATTCCAGAGATACAATAGGACGCAAAGGGGGTCTCTCTCCTCGTGAGCTCTCAGGGCAGACACATGCGTGTGCACACATACATACACTAACAAGTAACATAAGAACTTGCACCTGCCTCTCACAAAGCCTGTCAGTCACAAATTAGCTGAAGACTGTCTATTAGAAAACCACAGTTACGGCACTCGGCAGAATCAAGTGATTCTTTGATGTCTTACATTTAATTGTGACATACCGATGAAAAGCTTTCGTTGCATTGTCGGTATGCAGAACGCCTTTTTTTCCCTTTCTTTTTTTTGCATTGCGGACATTTTTGTTGTTATTCATTTTAGCACCAGACTGTATACAACACGACTCTCCCACCACTGCTACAAAGAGGTTACAGAGTGCAGGCAGCAGAGCATGACTGAGCAGGTCCTGAGAGAGAGACGGGAAGACAGGAGACATAATTAAGTGTGTGAGAACCGGCGGAGAGAGAGAGAGAGAGTCGGAGACAGAGACGGCAGTTAGTGTGGAGCCGGTCTTCAGAGCTGCATTAGCCGAGCTAATGGTGCATACTGCTCTCTGCTGCCTCCCCTCCACAAAGAGAGTCTCTCTCTCGCTCTCTCAAATACTCAATCAACAGGTTAGGCAAACTTATTTGAAAGAGGAAACTAAGACGACCAGTACAATTATTACTCCAGCAGTCCGTTGGGAATATCCATTACAGTTTAGGAACTTGACCTGCTGTATTTACTGCTGACTTGCAATGTACCATCATATAAAATGCTTAAGATAATCCGTCTTATCTTTGTTTTCAACGCGCGTCTTATTTCCCTGTTGACTTTGATGTAGCAATGATGTTCTTGTCGAGCACATTGTCGCCATAACTGAGGAGAAAGTATAAAAAAACGACATAAATATGTCAAGTTATAAAAAAAGGGGAATTATCCTTTAAAGGATTGTTCCTTCTCGAGTATGTGTGTAAATAATGAGGTGAAAAAAACCACTGTATCCTCCACAGTGGGTAACTGAGTGTGTTACGAAGAGATCATGGGGAGTTGGCATGCCTGTAATAGGACTACAGCTGGATATCCTGTCCAGAGTGGGTCTGTGTATTTCTTATTAACGTCCAGCTGAGCAGATTCTAAGAAGCCATCTGTTTTCACCAGGGCCGTTTGTAGGATTCAAAGATAGGCGGTTCAGCCCCAAGGGGGGGTGGAACGTCTGCGCTCGCAAACAATTTTTTTTGGGGCCCCGGATATCTATTGTTTCCGATTGATTGGTTTTAATGTGATTTTGATCTGTAGTTTTGCTGCATTCAGTAATATGATATCACAAGAGACAGAATGTCAGGGTCATCGTGATGCTTTATGCTCATTTGGAAACTATCACTGAGATAAAGATGAACAACTTCAGTGTCAAATATACCAGTCAATGGAAAAAACATATTATAAAAATATATATTAATGCAAAGACTAGAGAGAAGTCGATAGTTAATTCTTGTATTTCGAATTTGCTCGTTCACGCTCTCTCGCTCATGGAGACAGTTTCTAACTCCTCCCATTCATTTGCCTCAAGTAAAGCTAAATATAAGCAGGTAACACTCATTAACGACGACTGACAGACACATTCTGAAACTACCTGGACTTACAAGCTCCCTGTGTGCATCATTTACTTTGAGTTAAACTCTTTGGCTGTCATCCTGGCTGAAGCCCCACTGAAACATGCCTAACGACGCCCCTTGTTCTCACCCAGAAGCTTTGATGAGCTCCTCAACAGCCATTTTGATCTTGTAATATCTGGCAGTGACATTGGACCCTCTCCTTGTGAGCTTTTCTCCAAAGAAAAGTCTTCACATCACGATTAACCTTGTTTTGTCCTGCAAGCAGCGAAGCAACAACAGACATTTAACCTCCGTCTCGCTTCACCTTGTATGGGCAGGGGATGTGGTAGCGCCGGCAGTTCTCCTCCATCCACGTCGTCTCCCAGACGTCGCGGTAGGTGTGTTCGTACAGGTAGCACCCAATCACAGTCAGCAGGGGAACCAGGTAGAGGATGGAGAACACTGCCATTCGGATCATGAACTTGACTAATTTGGTCTGGTTCTCCTTCTCCAGAGGGATCTCCATGCGCACCCGGTTCAGAGACACGATGCCGACTAGCAGCAGCGAGACGCCCACCTGGAGACAGAAGGGAGAGTTTGGCTCGAACGAAGGCCGTCAACCGTCCAACCAATTCACCGTTAACTAATTATCCATCGCGCCAGAATCCCAGTCAAACGAAACACCCCATTAATCTGTTCAACGATCCCACTCATCCCCTCTTTCGTCCACCCGCCCACTCGCTCATTTATCTTCCGACTGTACTCACCGCCACGTTGAGGCAGAGCGGTGCCAGAACAAACCACCTCAGGGCGTCCATGTCATAGAGGCCTATGAAACACACTCCGCTGATCCCATCGCCTTCAATTTTGTTCAGGGCCAACAGGGTGACAGTCAGGGCCCCCGGGAGCCCCCAGGCAATGGAGTGGAAGAGGAGGGCTTTCTTCTCAATGGCCTCGCTGCCCCATTTAGGCACGGCGGCCAGGAACCAAGTAATCGTCAGTATGACCCACCACACGCTGCCGGCCATGGTGAAGAAATACAGCACCATGAAGAAGAGGGTGCACACCTGGGCGGGAGAGGAGGAAGGATAACTTGTCAATCAATAATGTGTAAGAAGTCATCAACTCATGAATAAGAGAATGTACGATCAATTAAACTCTGAACTTAATCATCTAATTAGCATCTTAATGGAGTTAATGAGAGCTACATTTGAAGCTGTCACATGTTAAGAATGTTTTAAATGGTTTGAAACGTCTTTTCTGATTTATTTGAATCAATCAGAATTGGATTTCAGAGTATCTAAACCATAAATAAAACATTACGGGTAGTTTATCATGTAAATGGGTAACGTTAAAGCGCTCACCTTGTTGTGTGAGCCCTGTGTGATGGTGGACGCTCTGAACTGGGACGGGCTGACGGCGTTGCACGAGACCCGGTCTTCCAACAGGAAGCCCAGAAAGAAAACCAGTGACACCATGACGTAACACACAGCGTAGAAGATTATCGGCCGCTCAGGGTATCGAAACCTAATGGAGGTAAAAAACATAACAGAGCATTTTTTTTAAAAGTATGGAACAACAGCGAACACATTTTCTTTCCACTTACTTTCAATAAAATATTTTTTTTAAAGTGATGTCATATTTCTTTTGTTTTTTTGCATCCTTAATGAGTTTAATACGTTGATATCAGATGGCAGAAAGGACAGCAGAAAGTCTCTACATCTTCCGCCGGAAACTAAAAACACATCTTTTCCGACTATATCTGGATTAAAACACAGATTAGCACTTCAGTGGCACTTAAATGGCTCTTATTATGGCACTCTTGCAGTTCGACTATATTGAGGAAATGTTACTTTCTGTATTCTTGTTGTTCTTAGTTTGTACTCTAGTTTGAATGCACTTATTGCAAGTCGCTTTGGATAAAAGCGTCTGCTAAACGACATGTGATGTAATGTAATAAAATGCAACAATGATCCATTCAAACCTCGTAACATCGATGAGAAACGTCAGGAAGGTGAAGAGCGTTGCAGACAGACAGACGACGGAGACGACGCCGATGAAGTAGCGGATGAACGTCAGCTCCTGCTTGCTGAAGAACATCGAGGGGCACGGGGCAGAACAGTCCTTTTTGGCCATGAACGTGTAACCCAGGTCCGGGTCGACCTTCAGCTCTCTGGGGCACCAGAACCCGTAATCTCTCTGGACGGTCAGGGATGACTGGTCCGTGGGACCCGAGCCCGTGAGCATGTCCTCTGGGCGAGGATAGGGCTCATCACAGTCTGGGAACCTGGGATGGAATAATAATGTTAGATCATGCAGCTTAATCTGCGATCAAGTTAGCTGAGAACGTTATTCATATAAATGGACATCAAAAACACCTTTTTAACTAAAGGTCAAGTCAACAGCACCAGAAACACAATTTTCTAAAATGACCTTACAGCTAAAGGTAATCGGAACATTGTAACCTTCAAGAGGGGAGACTGTTGTTTTCGACTGCATTAGTTTCAGCCAGGTGTACCTAATAAACTGAGATTAAAATTAACTAAGATTAAAAAGACATGGCAGGAAGATTTCTAGAAAAAAGAGAACCGCGACGTACTAAAGAGGAGAAATACCTCGAGACATAGTCTTCTGATACTGCTGTGAACTTAAAATGACTTTAATAAACAATGACCGACTGACAGCATTCGACTGCATTAGTTTCAGCCGGGTGTACCTAATAAACTGAGATTCAAATAAACTAAGATTAAAAAGACATGGCAGGAAGATTTATAGAAAAAAGAGAACCACGACGTACTAAAGAGAAAGAGAAATACCTTAGAGACATAGTCTTGTGATACTAAAATGACTTTTAATTTACAAACACGACTGACAGTATTCGACTGCATTAGTTTCAGCCGGGTGTACCTAATGAACTGGCCATCGAGTATAAGAAACATATAGGTCAAACGGCTTGTAGGAAAGATTAAAAAGACATGGCAGGAAGATATATAGAAAAAGTGAGAAATGGGAAGAAGAGGAAGAGGAAGAGGAAGGGGGCTGCTGGATGGAGACACAGGAAAGTGACATCAGTGACAAGCTGCTGAGGTGTAGAGCTCGGAGGCCTGATGGGTTTGCAGCTGGCGTCAGCTCAAAGAGAAGCAGCGGGCCAAGAGGCAGTGCAGATTTGAAGTCGATGCAAAACACATATCGCCGGCTCCGTCTCGTGCAGATCTACAGCGCACGTGGATTCAAAATGAAACCAAACATCACCAGGGACATCGTTGACACACTCATACACACCTGCTACACTCCATGTCGTCTGGCCAGGCCAGTCCAAATACCTCCATGAGTTTGTGGCACTCGTCCTTCGCCTGCTGGCAGAGGGACCGGCACGGCATGGACACCTGGCCGTACACGGTGCACACCGGAGCGTACAGGGCACACAGGAACATCCGCAGGTCGGCGCTGCACACCAGGTTCACAATGGGATGAAACGGCTGCAGGAGAGAGGATGTAGTTGGTTATTGATGCTTGAACCTGACATAAGTTGCTTCAAGTTGTGACAGGAAGCATTGGTTAGCGCATCGTCGGCATACGGTGGTCTCAAAGCTCTCTTGCAAACATCCACACATCCTAATGCCATCTCCCAATATCGGTGAGAACCAGCTTGACGAGGTTGTCATCAAATCTGTCCTGTGTGTAGGGAAAAAAAAGATTACGGTGAACTCTGGTAAACAGGAGAGGGCTCACATGTAACCTGAAATAGCCGTCAAAGAGGATGGAGGGAGTGCCAGAAGGAGGACAAATGTGTTCCAACTCCTCTGCTGCAACTTATACGACTCAGTATACCATCAATATTTAGAGGCTCATGAAATATGTACAGCAGCAATCATATTACCAAACACTCCTTTGAAGTCGGGGACGGCAAAGACGGTGGAGCCACGGCGATACACTGAACAAGTAAAAGATGATCAATTCGGTTCCTGTAGTGGTACTTTGGGAAATTAAGAGACACAATGTGCCTGGTGCAAAGGGCGTACAGCTCCCTCAGTGAAAAGGCGTGGTAGTCGAGCAGCGAGCACACACACCGCGTTGCTACTTCTGCTCGTGTCACGAATTATTCATCAAGCTGTTCTTCAGAAATTAAAATAGGACTTTAATACTGAAACTGCAGTGGGACATTTTTTAAAATATGCACAGCGATTTGTGAATGTGTACACAGATTCAAAAACTGTGCGAGTAGCTTCCACTTCTCCATCTCGAGTCCCAGCCGGGGTCCGTCTTTCAATCAGAGGATCGGCCCGAGTCGATGTGTCCTTGAGCAAGGCACTTAAGCCTGAAGTGCTCCTCGTGGCCGCGTCTAAATGAAATGTTTGTGAATTTCATATGAAAAGAGAACCACGGCGTACTAACGAGGGAAAATACCTCGAGACATCGTCTTCTGATACTGCTGTGAACTTTTAAATGACTTTAATAAAGAATTACCGACTGACGGACAACTTAAACAAACACTTATGCACAGCCCAAATAATCCCAGTGGTGTGCTCATACATCAGCAACCAACACGATGTGCACGCTGTGCTTCTGGGCTCACGTGTGCAAAGTGACCTGCATCTAAATCAGCCATTTAAATTAGAAAATCATCCAGCTTCACGAAATCGGAGTCTTGAAAGCAGCTTTCACAAAAGAAATCAGAGCAGAACCACGACAGCAAAAGAATGGAGCGTAGAACAATGAGTGTGTATAAAATATGTGTACATGGGACACAAAACTCTGCACTTGCATTGATCACTTGCCACAACGGCTCCAGCTTACGCTCACACACTGTACGAGTCCATTCGTGCAAATACCCATGCATCAGTGAATATGTGTGTGTGTGTGTGTGTGTGTGTGTGTGTGTGTTATGAATGTCTCTGTGTGGAGCTCAGCCTTGTGAGGATGTTTTGATCGTTTTCAATTGCCGTGTTCTACATCTGCACATGGGAGGGATGTTCCACCCGTAAATAGATGCAGCGGTGCGTGAGCTGTGTGACATAGTTTTGAGTTATTGCATGAACACACACTTTACGCATGCCCACACATTCACACACACCACTCGGCTCCATTCAATAATTCAAACGTTTTACAACCCATGTGTGTGTTTTTTTTTTTTTTACTATCTTGTGGACAGCCGAGCTTCAAAGTGTCGTAAACGAGAAGCCCGGCAGCTTTGATCGTGGACTAAACCTCATTCAGGACGCTCCGCATCTGAACCACTTGGCTATTCAACTACTGATCCAAATCAACCCCAGGCGAGACGGACCTGGATTAAACTCCGTCACAGAGGTCTGAATAAAATGATGTGTTTTAGCACCGAGGTCAGAATTAGCGGCGGCGCTTTGGATTGAGAGCTTTTAATTGCCTGCTCCCCTCATGCTCGTCAATGGGAAGGACGCAAAACAATAAACACCTCCCACTATGTTTTAGTCCAGTACAATTTAATTTGGTTTAATTTATATGGCCCAATATCACAAATGTGCCTCAGAGGGCTTTAAAATCTGTACACATGCGACATCCCTGACCTTTGACCTCACATGGGATCAGGAAACACGCCCAAGAAATAGAAACTCAATCTTCAGCTATATGACAAATATAAATAAGCAAACATCTTATGTCGACAATTGTGAAAGTCACCAAAAAGGTTTTTTATAAACCTTGTGAAAGTAGACTTTAGACTTTCTCAGTCCTAAATGTCATGGCTGAAGAGGTTTGTGTTAAAATATAACTAGAAAACAACACAGTGTTCAGATTCCACTGCCTGGCTTTAAATGATCTGTAGTTCTCTGGATTGTTTCGTGCCGTCTATATTAGTATCGCAAATGTAACTTCTTAAACTACCTTATATATATATATAATATATATATATGTTGCCTTAACTGTAAGGAGATGTTTTTTGTCACCGTATTGGTAATTGTTTTTACGAGGGCGGGTCAAGACCCTTCAAACAAATCAGAGCACAAAGTCATTTTTTATTATAAAATAGTTTTTGAATATCGTTAGTAAATGTCCCCACTAAAGCCATTTAGTGACTAACACATTGTGTGAATAACACATTAGAAGTAAAGATGTCAGGTCCTGTGACAGGACTTGATGATGTATGTTCGCATGAGTATAATTAAGAGACAACACTATGATTGAAATCTGTTATAATGTGTCAAATGCAAACAGTTCACGTAAATTAGGATATGAAAGTCTTCAGCCAAGCGCAACAAGAAGCGACATGGGCTGAGCAACCTCTCTCACTCATACCTCTGGAATGAGCCCGAGGCCACACTTAACCGAGTGGTAGTTGTTTTTACCCCGTACAAGTGAGTCTCACCGCCCGGCAGAATGGAGCCTTTCTTTGCGTGTCCTCGCACCGACTCCACAGCTAAAATGTGTGCGTGACTCCCATTTTATGTGTCCCCATTCTGCCCATTTCTCCCGTGCGTGCGGGGTTACACACGTGTACGTGTGCGTGAGTGCATGTGTGTGCGTGTCATTGTTCATGAATTCTGGGTAAGTAATATGTCCCAGTTATCGTGTTTTCCGGTGTGTGAGTGTGCAAGGCGTGTGTGTGTGTGATTATTCTGGCAGTCAGGGCAATTGCCCCCCCCCCCCCCATCTCCTACCAGAAAGAGAATATTGATATTAAGTGGCCTAACTGTGTCACCCGACGAGAAAAGGAAGGGAGGGGGACAATCGTCCTTCCGTGGAGGACGACTGGAGTGAGTCGTCTGGCATTTTGTAGTCAGTTGTGATGGAGGAGGACGGAAAGGAAAGCAGAAAAGCCCTGAGGTGGCAGACTGCTACTGGATGGAAACAAAGATGCAAAAGAAAGAGATAAGAATGAGGAGAATACGGGAACAGGAATGTGGTGCATCAGCTTCCAGCACAATGAACTCAACAAATATAAAGTCAACCAGATCTGCAGAGCGTCTCCACGGTGAAGCTACATACATATACATATTATATCCATGGCTACTATTAGCAGTATTATTAGTCCTATCTCTATTATAGCAGTTGTGTTATTATTGCTGTGCCTCTCCACCCAACCAGAAGGGACTAAATAGAATTTAATTGAACATTTAATTGAAAAGGTCTTCGATATTTTATCGCAAAAATGACAAACAGTCAACACATGTATTCTTCTCTTTTAAAAGCAAAATCTGGGTCAAAACTACATGATAAAAAAAGTTGAAATTGAAAAAGATCTAGCAAAACGAAAGCCTTCATACTGCAGATAATAAAATCTAATAAAACAATCCATCATGCAGCGCTCCAACTTGGCGTATCCCCCCCGGACACAGCTTTAAGGTGGCATGAATGGCGGCGTGACCTTTAGCCCTTTGGCAACCGTATTTGAGAGTCAGCCAACTCGGGGAAACATTTTGACTTCACAGATTCACATGATTAAGATAATATATAAACTGTATGTACTGAAGGCCACGAGTCTTGTACACATACAGTACAGTGTGTGCAGTTTGGAAAATACTAAATAACACAGACTGTCGCCGTTCTTTACAATATCTGAACAAAATATTCCACTGCATTTAGTGGAAATAACTTTTTTATTTGCTCAACAATAATGGGCACCTTCGAAATTTATAGCAAAACCTGGTATTCTGAAAAACGCTATGCAACAAAACTGCTGCTTGGTTAACACACAATGCTGGAAGAAAATAAAATACTAAATAAACAAAAACATGCATTTCTATATGTGAGATTTTTTTATTTGAAAAGGCAATTGTGAGCACTCGGAATAAGAAAACAGGGTTTTTTTTGACAGAGAGGAAACTGAGAAAAAGGACCCTGACTGGTCCACCTCTTGTTCAATAGAGGGATTAAGTTTCTTTCTCTTTACTCCGTGTCTCCAAAGAAACCAAGGGGGAGGGAGGGAGAAAGAAAAAGGAGAAAAAACCTAAAGTAAAAAACAACAAAGAAAAACGGACGTCGCCTAAACACAGAAGAAAGAGTTGTATTATTAACAGTCACGTCATGCAAGTTATTCCACTTATTATAACGACACTCCTGGAAATGTGATTGCAAAAAGAAAGCAGTGTCTACAACATTAAAAGCACAGGGGGTGTTGTATGTATATATAACACAAATGTTCACTAACACTTTTTTAGTGGGTGTGTTTGGGGAATAAATACTATACGGGTAACATATAACAGAGCACTGTTGCGTATGACATCAAATTAAATGGTTGAGGGGAAATTCTGGATATTATTGACCATCAACCACCGATCACCTTTCTAAATGTACTCTTTCCTACTAACATCCCAGAGAAAAATAACTAAAACAAATGATCGCCAAAATTCACAATCCCATGATATGCAATGTTCACTTCTCTTTTTTTATACAATAGTAACACATTTAGGAATTATACATTGATGATAAGTGGTAAAATAGATGAAATTGTTGGTCCATTTTGAAATGTCTATTGCGGGTTGCAACTTAAAAAATTGGCGTATCCACAAAATAGATTGGATTCTGGGCCAACACCCAACAGTCCAATAGCCCCAACAGATTATCAAACTAATTACACTTTATATTGCCGCCCCCCCCCACCCCCTCCTCATTCTGAGGTAAACAGAGTGTGTTGAGCCAGATTAATAAAACAAAAAACGTATATGGGCTTTTGGGCATGTGTAATATCTTTGAGTAGTTTAGCTTGTGGGTGATTTAGCCAGTGTGTGTGTGTGTGTGTGTGTTAGTCCTTAGAACGATTGTAGACAAACCAGTCCAACAACACAGCAGAAACTCATAGATTTCCGAGTGTAGGAGGAGGAGGAGGAAGGGAGAGAGGGTAAGAGGAAAAAAACTGGAATGGTGTGGCGAAAGGAGAGTGGCAGTTTCCCGGTGGATTAGGGAGTCAAATGGATTGGAAGGAGTGTTTAGAGTGTGAGAACCTGAGACACACACAGATACTTCCTGGAGCTCTCAGCAGCTTTGTGTTGTGGTCAGATCAAGGTGACAGGCTGTTGGGTCTGAGCCTCCAAAGGAAAAAGCTCCTGACCTGGCAGCCATGCCCGCTTTAAAAGAAAAAATCCCAAATTGCCCGAATTTGCTTTTTGGCATTCAACGTGTGCAACGCCTGATCCGATTCTGGTTTTCCACGTGTAGCGGGTGTCAGTCTCGTCTTATCGAGGTCCATACACTTTATGTAGTTAAGTTGTTAGCAGTGCTCTAGAAGGATTTAGAGTGCTTTCAGCCCTCAATTACGATGCATGAAACCACTCAAATTGCAAACTACATCTCAACTGATATGAAATCCAATTAAAACGATATAAAATGTATCTTCAGGTAAAACCATCCCGGAGCATTTGAAGTCTGGTGGCGTGCATGTTTTCCTAATAAGTCTTTTAAATGGAAAAATGTCGGTGCACTGCGCTCGTCTATCAAGGGACAAAATCAGTAACCTCAATGCTTCAAACCTGCACATTAAAATGACTTAAATGTTGATCTTTTAATGCACCGGTAGACGCAATGCATAATTTATTGCACCTCAATCTGGCAGTTGAGGAATTTAGTATATCTATATATCAGGCTTTTTGCCGCTGAACCTTGCAGAAGTCCATCTGGACACATTGACGCGCTATCCAGCCCGTTCCATCTCGTTCTCACACAGCGACTCTCGTTGGAATCCGTCGGTCGGGGCCTGCGACGCGAGCGCTGTCAGCCCACGTCAGCTCGACCTGCGTGCGCTGGCTCATAAAACCTCCCTGCAACATGGCCCCTCCACTATATTGCAACTCCATCCTCAATGTATCTGGATTCTTGCAGAATGCAATGCTTCTGCAACTCAATCCCTCTTATTACCAAATCACGTAGCAATGAGACGATCCCTCCATCTCCCTCTCGTTGCACCGGCTAACCTCCGGTTTTTCCATCGTTTATTCTCTCATGATCGTTTTCTTTTCTTGCTGCTCTTCCTCATTTTTACTGATTAGATGTAATCTCAAGCAACATTTCCCTACTATCCCGCTCAGTAATGCCCACGTGAGAAAAAAACGTGTTCATAGAAAAAATTCACACCACAAGACACACACACTCTCTCTCCATCTCTCCATCTCTCTCTCTCTGGCTATGTGCCTGCCGCTTCGCTCCTCTCTCAGGCTCGTGAGAGAGAGAGAGAGAGGCGTCGGCCATGAATAGATGAAATGAACAGGCCGCGATGCTCTCCTCCCTAATCTCTGAAAGGACAGTGAAGAAAGGGGCACCCTTCTCTCACACTCTCTCTCTTTCATTCATTTGTTCTGTTTATCCGTGCCCATCCGTCGCTCCGTCCGGGAGGACCGGACAAAGCCTTTAATGGCATTCCCCTTCACGTTCACTTCCCCTCCTCCTCTCCTCCTATCTTCTTTCTCCTGGATTCATCTCTTATTTTCCTTGCCTCCCATTTACTGCTGGCAATTACGCTGACATGCACTTGTCCTCCTCCTCCGTTTTCTCTTGCAACATCAGCATTCATTGACTTAACCTACGGTTTTTTTTTTTTAAACCTGCCGTTTGACAGAAACTATTGAGCGACATGCTTCAGTCACTCCTCTGCTCTCCTCTTCTCGTCTTAATCCCAGTGCACCTTTTCTCCAATGTCCTCATCTCTGGTTTCTTTTCAGTCACCTAACTATTCCATCTCATCATTTGCCTGCCATTTTACAATGAATCATTCATCTGCTTATTAATACCCATCAATTTAAACTAGTTTTTCTCCCATGGCATTTTTGCCACTTTTGTGATGAGCTTCTTTGACATTTGTAGTTTTCAAAGATGCACATTTGATTTACTGTAAATTATATCCTCACAGAACCAGACTAGATCTCACAAACTCAGTTGACAAAAAATTTACATAAAAACAGCAGATATTTAGAGGATAACAAGGTCCTCTGCTTCTCTAAACTCTTACACATTTGTTAGCAGCGTTATATTGAAAATCAGGTATCACTCTCTGAATGAATGACCCATGCTGCCTCCACTGCAACGGTGTGGTTTTGACAGACAGGTTGAGTGTGGAATATTTAAATTATGCGCAGAGAAACCGACTGCAGCTAACGTGTAAACTGAAAGTGACATTGGCGGGATCATAAATCACCGACTGGTTAGGTGAAAACAAAACAAAAGCTTTAGCAACATGAAATCAGATAAAATTATGACAATGCCTGGTTGAATGAATGAAGACGAACAAATTGGAATCTCAGATTAGGATAGTTTATAAAGAAGACAGGGCAGAAAATTGTAACGTTATTACCGTCAACTGTCAAACATCTTCAATACGGTTTGAAATGACTTGAAATCTTTCTCCAGTCAAATCGTGTCTGCCTTCGCCAGACAACAATGAACAGAGAGAAAAAACATGGTGGGTTGACTTGCAAAGGCTGCTCTGTCTCTCCACTCCACAATGGGAGCCTTGGTGCGGGTGGAGACATTATATCCTTCAAGTCCACCGTGGCTGGCCGTGATTACATGGCTCGGACTGCAAATATCACAGCTCTTTGCATTACTCTTCACATCTTCCAAAAACAAATAGCACCAGAGAGCAACGTGCATATTTCAAACCCAGAGCTACCAGCACGAGTCCCTTATTTCCTCTCTTTCCCTTTAATTGCCCGTCGTTTCCCTCTTCTTCCTCCTCTCCTCGGTTTAGTCCAGAACATGCACCCGTCATCTAATTTCCCTCTCCTAAGCGGCCTGTCTGCCCGTCTCCCTCCATTCCTCCCCATCCTTCTCTGCCTATTTAACTGCCATGGCAACAGGTAATGCGGTGGCGCTCAAGGAACCATGTCTCATCGAGAATCACAGGGCAAAGCACATGCGTGTGCAGAGACGCACACGTGCACCTACAAGAAAACACATAGTGGTGAGACTCCTTTAATGAGTGAAACCATCCCAAAGGTACGGCAAACACGCTCACACAATGGGAAGTGTGAAAGTGAGAGTAAAAGAAACTGAGAGGCGTAGGAGAGTGGGTCAAATGAAATGGAGACGTAGATGGGGATAGCACCCACACACCATCTGCTTCTCACTTACATACACACACTCTGCTATTTCCAGTAATTGAGGAATAAATTACTATTTTTCAAACTGATGGATTTGGATAAACCATTAAAACATTACTTTATAAATACATTATTTGACCAATTATTATTCCTCTATAAACAACACATTCTTAGTAATTCTATATTTTGGCCATCTCCCCCATTAGTATGCTGTCTGTGCATAATGAAGCTCCCATGTCAATAACATTAAACCACTTCTTTGCCCAGTGGGTTTGCTCAACCGCTTTCAAAATGTGCATCACTAATAGATTCGGGGCGTATGCGTGACTTGGAGTAATAAGGGGAGTCGCAGAGCGAGTGGGATGCTGGGGTTGGGCTTGTGCTGGAAGACCTAGATGGATGTAAACAAGCAGAAGTGAACCACATGCCGTGGAGAGAATCACCGCCTGCTAACCAGTGAACATTTCAACTTCGCCAAACTGTGAACAAATGCTGAGAATGAGCACATATAGCAGATTAAAAATACTCACATCCCATGCAGGATGACAGCAATATAAGAAATAATGTACTCTAAAATTTAAAAAAAAACAGTCTAACTATTCACTGTTGGCACCGATTTGAACTGTTAAAAGAAATGTATGTGACTATATACATACATTTAAATGCGAGCGTTGAGAGTTGCATGTGTCACATCAAGTGCACAATTATTAGCACTAGAGCTCTAAATGCTGATGCCGACCTCCACTGGGCTGAAAATGTTTAGCCGCCTTGTGTTTAGTGGCTATGCGTGAGAAGGGGATCAGTAGTATGTGTGTGTGTGTGTGTGTGTGTGTGTTAAGTTGGGCTTAACCAGGAGTGTCACACATGCATCACCAGACGTATATACACAAACAAGCACAGTTCCCAGGCTGGGTCATGGGTTCAGATTAAGACTCTTAAGGCATAAATAACCTATATATGTGTTTTATTGGAGCTGAACACCGCACGACTGGTGGCAAACCAGGGGGGCGGAGCCAAGCTCAGGCTGGGGGAGGTGATCGAGGGAGTGTCCTTCCCAGTGCAGGTGCTGCAGCCAATCGGCAAATGGCATTGGTCACACCTGCAGCCCATCAGGTAATTAGACGGAGCTGAGAAGCAGCAGGGGAGAGGACGAGGATCTCCTCAACCTCTGGAGAGGAGGAGCATCGGACAGGAGGTGCTCTCTCCTCTCTCCTCTCTCCTCTCTCCTCTCAGGACGAAGGAACCGGCTCACATCTGGCGTGAAACCGAAGGCCAAAGTCCCCGACCAGGGAGAAATCCTTTGTTGATGTTTAACCCATCCCCCTTATCCTTAAAACTGACACTTTTTGTTACTCTAGCACTGTCTCTGAACGTCCTGCTTTTGTTCTGAATCTTGCCTCCAGGTCCCGGCCAGCGGGGGGCGTGGAGGGATACAGAGCAGCCCAATTTGGACGTGACAAAAACACCTGAAAGGACTGAACACCAGATGCACCACATCAAATAATCATAACGAGATTAACAGGCGCATGACTGGACGGCTCGTGTCGAGCAAAGCACTGAAATGGTTCCTCAATAAGGGATCAGTCACAGCAATTTTTGTCATCTTTTGGGTCAGTATTCCACACCGTCACTTGGTATTTAATATACCAAAAAAGTTGAACATTTACCAGAGCTCGCTTCTCAGCCGTCAGCACTTGCTGTGTTTCCCATGTTTTATGTGATTGAAATATTTACTTTTGGGTTTTGGACTATAGGTCAAAGACAACAAGGCATTTGAAGACGTGACCTTCAGCTCTAGGGATGAGTGAGTGGACTCGTTTCATTATTGTTTGACATTTTCTAGTTTTACTGATTAACTCGGGGAATACTCAGGCTGAGTATTTCTCGGGCTGCCCCCTGTTCGTCTCTTGGGTGGCAGAATTAAAGATGACCGAACAAGCTGGAAAGAAAGCAAATGGGAGAGGATGGATGTTATTTGTAGTTTCATTTTGTACATATTATGCCATCTGGAGCATAGTATACACACTTAGTGTACAGGGACAATATAAAGTTGTATTAGTATTTTTCGGTTGGATAATTCACGTCACATACACCAGTGCTTATGGAACCCTGTGGAATTTCATGTACAATGGGCTACAGAGCCGTATTTGAGCAATGCAAAATCTCTCCAATCTTTCTTAAAAGCTCTCTTAACTTGGCATTGTGAGGCTGGATAAGCAGGGTGGCAGCTATGCCGATGGGAACACACTGCCAAAAGAAACAGCACCAGGCAGTGCCTCTTTGTTCTGTGCATAAATAAATGATTGCTTCATTTGGGCTGGCAGCTTCAATAGACTCTGTAGGAATAAGCAGGATAATTAAGAGTTCAACTGAAATAAACGGAAACTTTTAAACTGAATAAGGACCTGTCCGTTACTGCCAGAGTGAATAGGCTGATCAGCCTCTTCAGATGCACCGGACACACACACACAATAAAAACACACACAAAAACAACCAAGCAATCACACACACTCACAAAAAACTCTTTCTTTCGTATCCACACACACACACAAACGCACACACACACACTCCATGCTGAAGCACCAACTCTCAAACTCTCCAGATTTGGCACACACACACTCTCTCTCTCTGATATGGTGGCCCTACTTGAACAGAGCAGTCTTATTTTGAAGGACAGGACCCCATACTGAGAGAAACACAAACACCGGAGACGGTGAGGTCTAAAGACTTGACACGTCCCGTCACTCCGTCGCTATTTCCCTGAGCCGAGTCTGACTTTTGGCTTCTGTTCAATTTCCCCATTTTCTTCTTTATCGCTTCCTCCCTCCTGTTGTTTTTGTGATTAAGGTATCGACCTCTGCATCTCATAAACACCAGCAAGGTCTTCGCTTTCTGGACCACAGCTCAATTCAGTAAATTCTTCTCACGACCATAAACATATACAATCAGATCGAATATTTACTTAAAGAAAATCTCAGAAAACTGGTATTTTGATATCCATGTAGGTAACTATATTATATTACTAATGTTACATAAAAAAGACTACTTCAATTGGTGCTCCTTTTTGGAGGAGGTGGAGTTCTAAAACAAGGGTGGTCTTGTGGGATGTGAAAAGCTCTCTTTCACTGTAATTAAGCATTCAACTGCCTGCCTGTCAGTTCATCATACTCCACACAACTGCAGTCATGTCTCGTAATGAGGCCATTAATAAATGTAAAAAATATATATATTATGTAATATTAATAAATTATCTTGGAAGGCTATTCAAAGAGGCCCAAGTGGCACCGCTGAGGTGAGTGGGCAAACCGCATAAGAGACCGTGATTAAGACTCAATCTCACCGCAAGCTAATACAGACGCTTGTTTTCCTGACACCACAAAACAAACAAAAAGCACTATCGGTCAAATCTTTTCAGCCTTTAATCATTTCAAAGGGTCATCACATTCTTTCCAATTTACCATATTATCATCACAACTGTCAAATGGCTACTTGTGCATGTCTTCCAGGAGGAACACACACACACACTGACCATAGTGAAAACTGAAGTGTGATGAAAAACAGTCTCACACACTTTAATAAGTTCTTCAGGGCATTGGACCAATTGTAAATGATCAAATCCTTTTTAGCATCGTGGCTATGAATTTGCTAGTATTCTTCATTAGTTGTGCATGCAACCGGAACCCAGCTAGATGGAGAAGGCCTGAATGTGTCGACATAAACTTTCTGCAATCACTTGAACATGTAGCAGACTAGCAGTGCATCTTTGTGAATTAAAGGACAAGCTGTGCGACCAGTTATAGAGGCGGTTCTCTCACTGTGCCGTCAGTCTCAATGCTGCGTTGGCTAAAGGAAAAGAAAAAAAACTGCATCGTCTTCTATAATTCTACGCTTAAAATGTCGACATTGCCTTAAAAACAGTAGTCAGTAGGAAAGAAACTGGATTTCCTATCAGCTGCATGAAAAGGTGAGTTTCCTGGTACTCAGGTTATATATATGATATGATATTCCTTTTTTCGTCCCATAGTGGGGAAATTTCAAAAATCACAGCAGCAGTGCACATCAGCGCATCAATGAAAATAAATATAAAACACAAAACTAAATCCTAAATATACAGGGGGAAAATTAAGTAAAGTGCTGAGTAAAGTGTAAATATATAGTAAATATATATTATATATGGTATATGCAAAGGCCCGAACAAATTCCTTCGCCAAAACTTGATTTCTCCCAACAATGTGACGTATTGGTGGGCATGTAAATGCAGCGGCAGAGCTCCTGATCCCTTCATTCAGGGCTAGGGTTGCTGTCTGTTTGCTTCATAAACAGAGTGCTCTATTGTAGCCCAAATGAGCCTATCTCTGAGTGACCGTTGAGCGGGGGGGACTCTCTAATCTCTCTCACTGCGGGATCCATGTGACAAAAGATTGGGCTGGAATTGTCCGGATAAACTCAATGGAGGTATATTATCAGCATAGAATAGACTTCTACTGCATGTTTTTTAAAATTTATTTGTATTTATCCTGCACAAAACCACAGTTTTAATAATAAATGTACCAGAAAGTTGAATCAACAGCCTTCTGACATAATAAGCTTCATAAACGGAGGTCCTGTTTTTGTGTGTGAATGATAGATCTTTCACAGAAGGCATTGATTCTAAACCACATGAACACATTGGAGAATTCACAGATGGTTAAATGGTTGAGACTAAGCTCCATCTCACCTAAATTACACCAAAATAAAACTCGACTGCAGAAAAGCCAAATACCGACCCATTAACTGAAGGGGAAACTCCCTGGCCAAGCAGACATCTGAGCTCTGGTGGCCTCAGGCACACCAACTCCTGCACGATGCCTGCCTATTTATATATTTAACAAAAGGACAACAATGGGCATGATGAGAGCTCTTCTGTGTTCCGTAATTGTCGTGGGTTTTGTTCAAAGGCCCCCGTGAACCCATAAAACTTCCCCTCAGTCCCGCCGTCTTTGTCTGTAACTGCATCAGATCCTCTATACACAAAAGACTATTTCTAATTCATTTGTATTATGAACAAATATCAAGTGCGTTTCTTCAAAACATGCCAACATACACTGTCTCATGATGCATCGGGCTATATGGTAGTCTAATATACACTTTGGATACGTGATATTCGGGCGGGAAATGCTTTAATCTTCACTTTTAGGAAGAACAGGTTCAAGCCATGTGATCAGTTCTCTCCTCTTAACCCCAATGATGTAATGCGTCTAAATGTCTATGTCTTAACATGGAGAAAGCTAAAACTATGTCCCAACCTACAGCACATCCTCTGGGAACCATAACATGCAGCGGCAGATGGACAACACAGGCCGTATTCCTACGTGACACAGACACACACACACAGACACACACAGACACACACACATACCTAATTTCATCTCCCTTCTCTTCCACTTTCCCCTCTTACATTTCAGTCTCTCTCACTCTCCTCCCTCAGGTTTAATTGACTATTGTGGCAGATGGGGAGGCGGTTGGTCCGTGGGAATCAATGTCCTCATTGTGGGACCGAGAGAGAGATTAGCAGCTAGTTAGCGCCAGTGAGCGATGACAGCTGGGACCGCGAACCTCCTCCGTCACTCAAACACAGAGCGGGAGGAAGTACTCGTGTCGGTTAACCCTTAGCTCGGCTCAACAATTGCACACGGGAAATGTACATGCTCTGTACCTTAAGCCTGTCACTCAAACTCAGAATAAATAGGCCTCGGCTACAATGTTAATCGTGCACACACACTCTGGGATAATCCATTTTTGGCTTAGCTTGACCTCTAAGAAAGAAGGAAAAAGAAAAGCAGTATTTCCACTGTCAGCCGAAACTGAGCCACATCTCCACACGATCCAAAGTTGAGCCGGGTGTATACAATTGATTTATATCCAGACCGTAAACATGTCTCAACCTATGAATTGAAGACAACAAGAGTAAAAGTAACAAGACAGCTCACTGGTATTTGCAAGAAAGCCAAGACATGACATCTTTGCGACCGAGGCAGAGCAAAAATTCATCGTGCGATATAAGACCTAAAAAGTGACCGCAGCAGCTGCTGACAATGGCTCCAGTTTCAGAAAAGGCATCTGAAATACGTCACGCAGATTTGGCAGCAGTTATGGGTGTTACATTTTGTTCCGAGTTCAATTACCAAAAATCACACACACACACACACAGTCAACTGTCACTTGGTAGAAGACTTCTGTAGATCGTGGAATATGCCTACTAGGAACTATTCATACACTGTCATATTCATTGAATGTATTTTAACTCTAAATCTGTCCTTCTGTACACATGACATCTATTGCACCTGTCCATCCTGGAGAGGGATCCTCCTCTGTTGCTCTCCTGAAGGTTTCTTCCCTTTTTTCCCCTGAAGGGTTATTTGGGAGTTTTTCCTGATCCGATGTGAGGTTATGGGACAGGGATGTCTATGTGTACAGATTGTAAAGTACTCCGAGACAAATTTGTAATTTGTGAAATTGGGCAATACAAATAAACTGAATTGAATTGAATTTTACGGCATCCTCGATTGTAGAGCATCTTCAAAACCACCACTGGATCCATCGGGATGATCATGTGCAGCAATTCAAGCTATAATATTGTTAAACTAAAACAAATGGTTCATATGATTTCAAAATGACGATGGATGTCACGCGTTAATTAAAAAAGGAATCTTAGCTTTCTGTCTAAAAAGGTAAAGAATGTAGAAGTCAAAGCCATTTTAAATAAAAATCAGAAAATCCTACAATAACTTGAAGTAATGAGATGAAATTAAATGTGGAAAATGTACAAAAAGTACCTCTCTTTAAACATTATTTTAAGATATTAGCTTTCACGCCATCATACCAGCACATACGCCCGTGCAGAGTACATGTATACATCTGTCCACACACACACAAACAATAATGCATTATGTAGCATTATTTAGCCAGTGTCCCATGAGAGATATCATTTAATTTCCTCCAGGGTTCCCAGCAGGACGACCATGCCCGGTCAGAGCGGACCGGAGCAGGAACACTAACAGAGCTTGTGTTGCGGCTCCGCCGTCTTCAGAATCAGCTCTTCCATTACTGGAGGGTGTCAGTTACTTGGCTCGGTCTTCATCTGGGTCGAATCAAGTTCAACAACAGATGCTTCCTACACTCCATGACCGAGCACGTTCTGACATGACACTGGGGAATTGACTTGATTTGAACACGGTCCTTAATGTGTCGAGTGAAATCTATATGACTCGAGGTGTGTCATCCTCCTTTCAAAACACACACACGCAAAGCAAATTGTAAAAAATCGCATGGCTGTCAAGCCGAGATAAAGCTGTTTTTTAAATTTCCACCGTGACTTAAAAAAGACAAAAAGGGAGCGTCGGAACTACATATTATCTACGTGAGAAAATGTTAGAAATACATTTTAAAATTAATATTCAGAGAGCACCAGAGTTATGTTTCTGGCGGACGTTCTAGAATATTAACAACTACAAAAATCCCCCAGAGATTAAACACAACATGCTCAGCCAACATTGTCCAAATTCATCTGCTTTTATAGGGGGAATTTAATATGCCAACCATAAACAGCTGGGAGCAGATTCCATGCAGTGTATTGCCTCTCATTACCCATTCTTCACACATAAGCCACAGTTCATACACGGTAGCCAAAACATGGGTGAAACTATGCAAATCAGCTTGCGACTGGTTCTGGGACGTCTGGATGGAACAAGACTAAACAAAAACGAGGCAATTTAAGTTTCTGCAGATCAAAACCCCTCAACCTTCCTTTCCCACTAAAACAGGCCTGGCCTTCCATATTTTTGTATGCATGTTATCAGTTTGTTTGGTATAAATGATCTTTTATCGTTAGGAAACTACGAGATATTCCAACACTAGTTCAGTGTCCTACGGCCAACACACCCGGACGTGTTCAAATCCCAAATACAGTGGCGTGCACTGCCTTTGTTACCAATGAAAATGTGCTGCAAACCGGTAATTACAGTCTGGTTATTGAGCAACACCTTGCTCTGCACTCTATCTCCCTCTACGGGGAATAACAAAGGGAGGAAACGTGATACAGACGGATGGTGTCGTCTGCTATTGCACTCAGATGGCGGGTAACACAGCACCGCCTCGACTTTTTTCCCCCCTTAAATCTAATGTCCTTCCACTAAAAATGTTTCTGGTGAAGTATCAATCACATAATCCCTAATAGCCGCTTTCCGTTTTTTGAAATGTCTGACTGCTGCTCACATTGCACGATCCGTCTGACAGCTGCTGCTCGCATCCAAGGAAGGTCCCGTACACATTTGTCTACGTCTGCCGGGAACAGAGACACACGGCGTGAGAGGATGGAGCTGGAACACGAGGAGCGTCGACCACCTTTTCTCCTCGGCTTCACTGCTCCGTTAACTCTTTGATATGCCGCGCCTGTGTGGAAGACAATGCCTTCCAAGTGTGGCTCCGAGTATCCAATGTGTTCAACTCTAGCAAACAGATTATTTGATGCTATGTTTTAAAGAAGGAACTTTGTCCCCTCTCTCTCTCTCAGTGTTTCACAAGGTCTCTCTATCCTTTCCGTCCAAGCCATCTCCGTTAACTCTGACGATAAAGGGTATTGGCGAGTTGCCGGTTGATAGCTCGGAGAGCTTGTTTACATTACATTACATTTAGCTGATGGTTTTATCCAGAGTGACTTACAATCATGTTACATTGATACACCGTGGACGCAGCTACAGGGAGCAACTCAGGGTTGAGTGTCTTGCTCAAGGACACATCGACGAGATTGAACCGCCAATCCCCTGATTGAAAGTCGGACCCGTCCCCGTTGGCAGAGATGCAAAACCTCTCAGTATGTGAATTCACTATAATAATTAATACAGATTTTTTAAAAAATTGTTTTAATCTTCCTTGATTAAAAACACATTTGTGGTGACATTAAAAGGAATTTTCCTTTCCAGCCATCATCATATATCATATATATATATATATTGCACACGGTCTCGTTACACTGTATGTGAAGTCCTTTGTCCTCAGCAGGTGCACGACACTAAAGCGTGAACCTCGGCACACTGTTGCTTTGTAGTTGTTCACAATTTCGACGCCTTGTCAGCGAGACAAAGACGTGAACATTTGCACAATGCGGTTCAGTGCTTTACAATGTACATTTGACCAACAATATGTAATTACACCTCTCTCACTCACGGCAGCAGCTCGCTATCCAGCCTCCCCATAGTGACACACACACGCACACTCAGACACACACACACACACACACACAACTAAATGCCACAGACGAAAACAACCTACCTCCATGGCCAGTGCAGCCGTCTGCTGGTCGTAGTGATTCAGTAGATTGGGCATGAAGGTGGTGTTGTAAGGCAGATCCTGGCACATTCTCAGTCTGATGGGCTCACAGCTGAACTCACTGTGGCTCTCTATGGACTCCATGTGGATGGACAGAGCGGGCGTGACCGCGGAGAAGAGGAGTAGGACGGTAGGGACGAGGAGGGCAGAGAAACGGACAGAAACTCGCCGTCTGCAGCAGTTTGGTGTCGTTTTTGAAAAGCAGTCTTTCGTAAACGCTCTCCCAACAGGTGCTTGCATCTTAATGTCCGACATTTCTCCACAGGGGCTCAGTCTGATGACTTCATCATCAAAAAGACAACCACTAGATAGCCCTGAAGACATTCTGGATGATTGAGTCCATTTTCAGTGTCGGCGGTGGAGATAACAGCAAGAAATCCGCAAGGCGGGTAACCTCTGAATATGTATGAACTGCACACGAGGGCCCAATTCTTCTGGAGGCCATGAATGGAGCTGCTCTTTGTCTCAGTCTTGGAATCCACCTGCCATTGTAGTATTTTGCTTTTCTTGTAGCGTCTCAGAATGCTCATTGAAGAGAAAACACATGGCTTCTCACAACCTCCCGGTTAAAGTCCTTTTCAAAAAACTGAAAGCATGTCGCCGAGGTGACAAATCCACCAACCGCTGACTGCCGGAGGTCTCCTCCGGGCTACTGTACATCTCTTTCTTCCCGTCTATTTGTTTGCGTCTCCCCTCGCTTCCATTTTCAGAGACGTTTCAAGGGAACATCGGAAGTTGAGCCCCACAAAAAAGGTTATTATCCTCTAAATTATTTCACAGATTCCACTGGAAGCTCCCAGTTCCTGGTCTTCAACGTGCAGCTGCCGCACTGGTGGTTGATCCCTCCAGCAGGTCCTGCAGGTTTAAACACACAAAGAAGAAGAAGAAGATGAAGGACCCAATGGTCAAACAAGCAGAGTGGGCATGGTGTCTCTTATCAGCCACGCCCATAATGTCTCTCTACAAGTCAGGATTAAAACACCTGATAAAATCCACACTAGCGCGTGCTCGGTCGGTACGAGCGACTGTGTCATAAAAACCGCAAACGGTTAATGTCTATGAGCGGTGTGGACCGGCGGGTGACGTCCGGTAGACCTCTCGAACCACGGGCAAAGAAGAAAAAGGCAACAAGAACTTGTGCGGCTTCAAGTCCCCCGAGCATTGACTGCCGACGCTACACGCGCACACACACACACACACACACACACACGGTGTCATGTTTGTGTGAGGTTGGCCGGGCGACGGTGGCGTTCCCCTGCGATGTTTCACACTCGGTGTCTTTATGGTTCACTTTAGTTTAAACACTGTAAACTTTACTAAAAAAAATTAATTAAAAAAACGCTTGAGTAGCGTGCAATTTGTTACGCATAATGAGATTTTAACTTGCACCTGCGTGAAATATCTCACGCGCCAACTTGCGGGAAATCCGCGCGACGCCAGGTGACGTCCGCTGGCTCGCGACCCCTCGATATTATTGACCAAGTTAAACCGCACGAGACACTTCCGACGGGCGGTTCGCGGTACAGGACGCATCCCGTTTGACGTGGAAAACACACACACACACACACACACCTTTAAAAAGGGGGGCTTCAATGAGGCTTCCTGCTTGTGTTGAGACAAGAATCACATCCCCGGTGACAAGCGCACGAGAGCGGATGAATCGTGTGTGTCACCGCGGTGTCTTTAGCCCAGCAGCACAGGATTGGTTTGAAGCGTTATCGGCGAAGTCTGTCTGGTTTACCGACAATAATCAATTAAACGTCTCGCGCAGTACCTGATTAGTAACCGTTATAATTATTAATATGCTTATTTTTTACCTTGCGTGATATTGCACGCGCTGCTCGGCTCCTCGGTCCTCGGCTCCTTGGTCCTCGGCTCCGGCTCACTGCAGTACTTCGCTGTTCCTCCCGTTTGCAGCTGGTTGCCTGCAGCGTGCAGCAGCCGACGCATCGTGCACGCGGATTCCTTCGTGACCGCGCATGGTCGTGACAACATTGGCCCCACTGGATGTTGCGTGCTGCAGGCTTAACTGTACATGTAATTGTCCAACAATGGCCTTCTTTTGTTGGCGACAAACTGCATTTAATTTGAATAAAGGCGAGAGAGAGGCTGATTGTGTGATGTCAGATAAGCTTTTAATTACTATTGATTATCATGTGTTGTCTTTACAGATAACACAAACAATAGGAAAGCAGGGACACTGTGTGTCGGTGTCATGTATCCTGGGTTATGTTGTCGGGTCTTTGATAGTTTTGATTTATTTTTACTGGTTAAAAGGGGTGATGGGAATTTCTATGTGATATACCCACCTTAATTGGACATAGGCTATACATGTAATGGGTGTACTAATACCATGTAAGGCATTAGTGAAGCCAAGCACAGCGTCTGCAGTACATTGTTGTGCTTCCTACCAGGGAACTCAAAGGCTTCAGAGCCACAGAGGATTCAACATTATTCTCAAGGTCAAGCGAAGGACATTTGGGGGTTAAATGGGATCCAATTTGAGACCCCATTAATACATGACGGTATCTGTATTACTAGACTGGACAAAAAGGGTGAAAAACAATAAAACATGTATAAATAAAAACTGTCACTGAAGTGAAGAAAGACATTCATTCATGATGGACAGACATAACACATGTAACACTATTAAAACATATTTATTAACATTTTTACAGAAAATGTATATACTGCTATACAACCATGAAGCAACAAATGAAACATACCATACATCCACATTTGTAATTGTCTTTAAAATGAGGCAATATAACTAATACATGTTAAGAGCGTTGACATCTCGGCTGCAGCGGAGGGAAAGATTAGTGAAGACACTGGTTTTGTCCCACTGGGCTTTCCTGCTCCAGTTATTTCAAGAGCTTATAATTCTCATTAGGAAACAACAATGCTATCACCATGAGTTTTGTATTCTCCATTTAGCCTCTTAAGTGAACTTTAAGTCTGCCATCCATTCAAATCAATGTGTGTTTTTCATTTGTAGAAAATTTAGGTTTTTTAAGACAATCAATTTCAAGAAAATAAAATTTTAACATTTAATTAATGAAAATCAGAGTCATACAAATACCCTTCCACAAATAAGCAATTTGCTAGATCATCAATTATTGATATAAAATATATTAATGTTGATTGGCATTATATATAAGTAAACTGGATTCTATATCAACTTCATATATGATAGATCCATTACTTCATAGGAAAAGATGTCCCCGAGAACCAGCTTACACAACAGTAATCTTACCTCATATTCATCTTGTAATTTCAAACAGACATTTAATGAGTGTCCTCTTACATGGCAGAACAGATTTGTTGAGATTGTGTCAGTCAGCACTATGTCAATATTTATCCCTTACAGCCTGAGGATTAGTACTGCATGCTATGATTCCTTTCCACACAATTGAGCATGGCATTGGATTAACCGTTTCATCACTGATCGGATCTTCTCCGTCGTTGCCTTGTGGGGGGTCTGTGCCATCTGAGGGGGCTGGCCCACATACTGGCTTAACCTCTTTATAGACATTACTTGACATTTAACCACAGTATAGTAGAATACAGTATATAGGAGTTCATACTACATTTTCACATATATTTTTAATAGGTTGTGTTTCCTATTCAGCATATATCTATGAAATTCAAAAGGCACTTTGTTCATCTAGTTAAGGATTTATCTGCAACATAAAGACACAGCAACACATATAATCATACAAAATACTTTCAAGAAGTGCAATTCAGCGTGCCCAATTGAATTTGAAGCCAAATCCTGTATCTGCATACATATAATTAAATATACTTTGTCATATTATGGCCAACAGGCACAATGGTTTACTGAATGCATCTGAGATGTAACAGCATGTATTAAAATCTAGATAAACTGTATATTAAAAACATTTATAATAATAAAATATCAAAGTTCATTAAAGCTAAAATATACCTTCATTTGGCTTAAAAATAGCGGAGTTTTTAAAAATGGTGCTAGATAATAAAATATATTTTCTTAATCAACAGAGGTTTCTTCATGGTGAAATAAATGACATGGCACAAATTAACCTAAACAGTCCTGGATTGATGCTAATAAGATTACATTTAAACTTCATATTATCTTACACACACACTGTATATGTTCACCGACCTGAACGACACTGAAACATACATCGTGTGAGTTTTCCTATTTCTTTATCTTTCACTGTCAATTAATTTACCACAGGTTTTATCAGGGACAGATGCACTGATATCAACCCACTTTATTCTGCAAATGATTGACACACACGAGACAAAATATTTAGTTTTTAAATAAAAACAAATAAATCATTTGGTATCAGGAGTGTGCGGCTGTATGATACTGTGAAGCGAGAACCAGGTTCTTAAAAAGGATGTCACACCTGTTCCACAGTGACACTCACCTAACCGACTGAAGGGCAACATCCACTGGTCTCAATACAGGTGCAGCAATGCCTTCTGGGATTTAGCTGTGCCTCCCAAACAGAGCGGTGTCCTTCCTGCTTTGTGTTCCGTTAGGCGTCAAGGTTCAAGCGTTGTGCAATCAAGCGTTGGCTTTGGGGAGCGCACGCAGCTTCTACCTCCAACTGGGAAAACACAAAGGAAGGACAAGGTCTGTGTTCAGTCGGAGGTTTCATGAGCGAGCAGTTTCTAGTTTTTTTTTGGACATACGGGAGAGGATTATGACAGACCAAGTGGGAGTAGATAAGTGAGGAAGGGCTGTGCATCTGAGCCACACAGAGACACACACACACAGTCCCAGACACAAAGACACATACACACATGCACACACCTGCTCTTTGATGTAGCTGTTCCCACAGGGTGGCAGCCCTCTGAGAGCCAGTCCAACGATGAAGCACCAGACCGACACTCCGGCCTCAACTGCTGACATGAGAGCACACGGGATCCACAGAGCCAGGGTGGTGTCCTGAGAGACAGGAAGAAACATTGGAAACATGGGATCATAAAAAAATATGAAATAAAGAAACACGACGAGGTCAAACATGTCTCCTGTGATGCGTCTGTGGCATTGCGTGCCTCAAAAGTTGCAGCTTATATTGTGCGACAAAGATCTAATTGGGGAGGAAAGGGAAAACGAGTGTGCAAAAAGTGAGACGAAAAATGTAAGAGAAGAGTTTGGACTCACATAGATCCGTGTGGTGTCAAACGGGCATCTGGCACTGACAGGTGACCGAGCGTTGAGGGGCACGTCTGTGAAATTGCATCCCAGCATCAAACCCTCACCGTTGTGGGCAACAGTGATACTTATGGCCAAGACGAGCCCGACGAAACATGCTGCTGAGAGCAAGGCATTCAGGAATGATGCAATTAAAAGTCCTATTTGCTGGAGACACAGAGACACAACAATATAAAACAAAAAAGGGGAGGTAACTATTGAATTAGCACAAATTGATTGAGTGGAACAAATGAACTTCTTACAAGTTTTGACACGGGAAGGTTCCTTGACACCACAATGGCAATAATCCCAGTGGCAATGCTCTGAAAGATTTGAATGACAAGATGATTGTTTCAGCTCGAGTATTCAATGATGTCCCACATCCTGGCCCCAAAGGATTTGAGGCTGCATTTTTCATTTGGGTGCCGGGACTTGTGACACAAAGAAAGTCTCACAGAAATAGTCCTACTAATAACTGTGAGAAATCACCAATGCAAAGCAGTAAAATATATGTAGCAACTTGTCTTTTTGTTCTGTCTGTTTTACCTTTAAACCCTGTAATACCCCGTGCATTAGCACAGGTGGCATTACCACCATCTCATCCTCAACTGCTGCCGGTTTATCCGACACCTCAATCCGATGAAGCCTACCCTGGAGCGACTAACAGGTTTAACAAACCAGCTCCCTTTTAACGACAGGCAAGTTGAACACACGGAGCGAACAATGGAAATCGTGCTTGATGTTTACCGCAGGTGTTAGAACGAATCAAATTCATGTTAAAACGTTCTAATCGGGATCGCTTCGCTTTTAAAGACGTCCTCTAAGCCTCATCTGACATTGAAACATAAGAGGCGTGTCTTAACTGTTGACTCACCAGCAGGCCCGATGTGACCGAGATGATGTTGGCCATGGTGTATTCAGTGGTGGTATGCTGGCTGGGTTTGGAAATGTGGCGGAGGACACTGCCATGGACAATAGCTCCAAGAATGAAGCTGATATGGCCAACCAGGATGAGAGTTAATCCCTTTTTCATCAGCCTCCTTGGCCCCTTGTCCATATCTGGATGACAGAAATACATTGTTTTATTTTTTAGATACAGCATATGTATGATCTAAAATATGAAAGATTGAAACTGGTAGGTTGGAGGGTTTCAATAAACCATTCTACCTTTCACAACCATGTTGTACAAAAAAAAATCATATTCGTTCATTTTGTCTTATAGTCCGACTGAATTTTAAGGGTCAACAATTACCAATATTAAATTTAAAAAGAGAATTAATCCTGTTGAATTACTACTTCTTTCTGTCTTGCTATTAATTAAATTACCTGATGATGTGCTTTTATTGTCATGTACATAAATATACACAGTGCATTTATAATCACCAATATCCAAAGGCCTTTATTTTGTGTGGTAAATAAATATAATGCCATCTGTGATGTATATAGAGTATAAACAATATTAGCAGCAAGCTTTGAGAATGAAAAGTCACATCTTGGTCTAAATGGTCACATACATCAAACATAACAAACTACAAGCGTGCAGCAAATAATAAAAAAGTCAATTTGATAAACACAACTGTCAACAGTAAGCCTTTGCATCTAAAACATGCATTGTCCTCCACTCCATTATCCTGCTTGCTGAGGGACGGACAGCATTTGCATAGAGGCTCCACTCCGCCGTGGGTGGCTCTTTGTGTACCGAGGACGCAGCGAGGCGGCGACGTGACGGTTCACGACACTCCCGTGATGAACCTCTCCTCTCGTGTCACTCCATTTACTCTCGAATAAAACATCTACATCATGTCACACTCACACGAACGCGTTACATCCGCAGAGGTTTTTTTTTTTTTTTTTAAGAAATTAAACCACGCATCCTCGGCCGTTACTAACCGAAAGCGAGACATTACTTTATAACATTTATATATATTTAATAACACGTCGCGATAGTTACTCACCAAACGTCCACATCTCTGCCGTGTCGGGCGTTTTCACTTTCACATATAATGAATGATTCGTAATTTTCGAGAAACTGTTGAGAAGGAGAAACTCCAACGTCCCTCTGGCCACTTCCTGTATGACGTCACGACACACACCTGCGCATTACCTGTGCTTCGCTGGACGCAGTGGGGCGCACAAGCCATTCCTCGTGCACTATAAGTATCATGTCATTGTATCACTCATGTCGAAGGTTGGGAAAAGATGACCAGGACGGCAAAGTAAAATTCAAAACAAAGTGGATTTAATTAAGTGTGCTAGAACAAAAAGTCCAAAGACACACAATATTTAACGTGCAGCACGGGCCTGGATGAAGTCAGCTCAAAGCATCGTTCAATAACAGACTGGAGTTCTCCAGGAGAACATGACTCTTTATATCTTTAAGAGCCAGCGTGATTAGATAATATAGATGGAGACGTCACTCGGTTTAATCTTTGCCCGTCTCATCGTTGGAGCTCAGGGTGGTCCCACCCTCTGGGCTCACGACAGCAGCACTGGTTGGTTAAAACAGATGGAGGTGTTCCTGGTTTAGACTTTAAACACCTTCTGATGGAGCTCAGGGTGGTCCCACCTTCTTGGCTCACGATCTTCTCGCCATCATCATAATCAGTGTGTGTGTGTGTGTGTGTGTGTATGTTGTTCTCCATCTAAAGCAGGAGCTGTGCAGTTTCTTTAATATAATAGAAACTAAAAAGCATTGAAACTATCTGTTGCTTTCATAAACAAGTTCTTGACGGTGACAGGTACGGCTCTTATTTAAATCTCAATTCTACGACTGAGCGGTCAGGGTGAGGTCAGAGCCTGTGTGGATGTGTCATCTTCTGGCCGAGGTCAAGAAGTGTTTGTACCTACAGTATCTTATCCAGCAGTGTCAGTATGTTCCAAAACATGTGGGTGAGCATGAGTATGAGCTGTTCTCTCTGGTCAGAGCCCTAATGCCAGAGAAGAACACAAGGTTTGGTGCTTCGGGGCCTTAATGCAAAGCGAGGGACATGGGGTACTATGTATGCATTTTTATATTCTTAAGTCACAAAACCTGAAAAATCTAAAACACACAAAGCCAAAAAAACAGAAGTTCCTTTTTTTGGACCTGCTAAAAACAACAAAGTGAAGCATTTCACACATTTATTTGAAACAATAGTCATACTTAGCAGATTCTGTCAGGATACACGTCTGAGAAAAGACACACACACATTTACTGACAAATGTCATAATACAAAATAGAAGAATATACAAATATTACCAAACGCTCAGATCCTCGAGTTACGGGCACAAGCTGCCCACCCTGTATGATTATTTAATAACCAGTTTCAACACCACCAATAATTTGGATGGAAAATATAGTAAACATTGACAGAGAGAGAGAGAGAGAGAGAGAGAGAGAGAGAGAGAGAGACAGAGTATAAAGCTGGTGATTGGTTGGTTTTTAACACTTCTCTAAACAGGAAGTGAACTTACATTCTCTTGGCTGACTTTAAGACATATCTTTGGAATATACAATCTTAGCAGTTCACACATACAAAACAAAATAAACACCAAGATGGACTGCACATATATGAAAAGCAAACATGCAGATAAGAGCACATTTGTAGCCTGACTACATATAAAAAAAATACTTCAGAAATATGGAGTGGAGATCATTGGATTAATATGATCTCATAGGTGAGTTGACCAATTTAACATCAGAACTAATCAACCAGAAGAGTAATGTCTGCAAGTTAATACGGTATTCTTCAATTAAACTGATACTGTAACAACAAGACATTTAAATAGTCTCAATAAAATGCCAGAAAAATGTGAAGTCATTATATCTAATAGTATCGTAACTGCTGTTTTTTTTCTATACTTACTGAGAATGTTATATTTTCTTTGCATCCTTCCTGCTTGTTTAAAGTTCCTGAACTGTACGAGCTTTCAGAGACAGTCGTACCAGTCGGCCACAAAGAGTCCCGAGCCAAAATGTCACAAAATAAAAAGGTCACAGGCAACTCTCCGATCCCAATACAAGTCTAAGAAAGACATATTTCATTTCAAATGTATCCTCTGCGCTCTGAAGGATAATGTCAACCCCCGAGGTCCCAATCTTATCGAATGGTGATCAAAAGAAAAACAACAATAGAAACCAGAAGCGTTGCGTTTTGGCTCAGACGCTCGACAATGTGGTCTCCGTGTGAAATCACAGTAAGCAAAAAAAGGGAAGTGAAGAAAAACACACGCTTATACAGTGTCTTAAACATAAATAAACATACGAGGCTCTCGCGCAGGTGTGTCGGAGCTCCTCTTTCTACAGCATATGGCGGCTGAGTTCAGTACACACGTTTCACATGAATGGATTTCACAAGAAGAGAAGCAAGTGGGAACCCAATAAAGCAGCAAATGGTTAAACAATGAATAAAATAATAAAAACAAACAAAGAGAAAGGAGGACTTTAAGGCGTGTGCGTAGGCCCAGCTAAAGAGTGAAACATAGAAGAAAAAAAACACTAACAGAAATTCAGTAACACTGAGTTCACAGTACCTCAAAATAACTAAGTAACCATCAGCCAGGGAGCCGCCCACGATGCCTGCCCAAAATATGCTATGCAGTAGTGCACGTACATTTTGTTCTGTATCGAAGGCTTTTAGAAAATATATAAATCATGTGTATTTGTCTATAATAAAGTCAATTGATAAAGTTGCATCTGCCATGCAGTTTTTAAACCGTTACATATGTTTAACCTGCTGGTGACAGGACGGTCAGAGACATGGGAGTCAAAAAGGGGATGTTAATTAATTTCATGTCCATATATTTCATGTTCATGAGGCAAAATGGAGCCGTTTGATCCAAAAACAAAAAGGTTGGGCAATAATTCAATTCATAAACACCTTGCAATAAAATACAACTGGGACTTGAGGAAAAAAAGTGGTTAAAAAAAAAGAGGTAAATCTGTAAGTAATGGTGTCAGCACTGTTGCGATCAACTGCCTGTTGCAGCGTCAGCCAACGCATTCAAAAAGAACTACGCTCATATTTATGTCTGTTTTGACTTTTACAATAAAAAACGTTAAATAAATCCAGGTGGCTTATTTTTCTTTCTTTTTCTGGAGTCACTAACCCTAACCCTGTACTCCTGGAGAAATGCGTTACGTCAAAGGTTTTCTCTGCTCTTGGAAGTTTTAATCCCTGATGCAGAGGAAACTCCCCCCCCACCCCCCCTTTTGGTCACATTACCACCCAAAGCTTTGTAGAAAAGACATAAAAAAAAAAATTACATTTACATATAGTCACTGAGTTGAATAACCAAAAAGAACATGTAACAGGGTTGAGCGAGAGTGTAATAATGAGACGGTAACAGAGCCGAGGAAACCGTTTGCTAGTGAAGAGCTTGGCTGAACGATTCTTCTAGCAGGGAGGCGATTTTGTTTTGGTCCACCTGGGAAGAGAAAACAAACATGTTCAACAATCCAGGGCATTGCAGGTAACAAATAGACCCGTGCGTTAGATAGCGGAGAAACAGCCCACTATTGCGGCTAAGACACACACACACACACACACACTAACATATGTAAGGTGAGGCATCCCACTCTTTTAAGTGTCCATGAAACCCATTAAGAGTAATTCATTAGGACCACAGCGCTCGCCCACTAAGAGCTGAAGTGACTGCATTACATTAACGTGGGCGCCGCAGGACATATGGAGCAGCAAATGTGCTCCGAGGGGCGGAGCAGTGCGCGCGTCGGATGGTACGAAGGGTCAAGGGTCACCTCCCTTTTGAAAGGAAACTGAATTTTCACAGTTCGGTACAAAAATAACACACTCGGCTACAGAATCACCCACACGTTTGGCCTGCAGCGTGGCACTATCACACACACAGACACACGGACGGACAAACACACACACACACACACACACACACACACAGACACAGACTCAGTCAACAGGGATCTCTCTCTCTCTCTCTCTGACCCACCTCGCTGATTAAGCCCAGCTGCACCAACTCTTCAGCCATCTCTTGAACATTCTCATCTGAAAAACACACCGGAACAGTAAGTCATTGACATGCAACGTCACCTTCATCATCATCAACTTGAACAGTCACTCACCATCTCTCCTGCAGTTATGCAAATACTATAAACACATCCCTACTTCTGAAGAAAGGTCAGGCTTAGTGGAAATGTCATATTCAGAAAACACGCTGCTTTTAAATCCGCATCATGAAACATTAAAATCCATCAAACAGCTGCTGATGCTCTTTTTACATTTTTTTTCTAAACCCATTTTTTGGTTTGGAGGGCTGCCGTTTTAATAATTCCAGTGGACATCTGGACAAGCGTATATTAAGTGATATTAAATACAGTTCAAAAGGACAAAGAGTGGGTCATGGAAATGAAAAAGCCAACATGTTTCAACCGGCACGGCCCTGATTGGTGCATGATCCGTCTAAACATGTTAGCTCTTTACATATTTCTCTTTCGCCTTGCTATTGAGGGCACGGCGATTTAATAAATAGCCTTACGGCTTTCTTCAGAACTCTCTTTCTAGGCTAATACTTTTTCCAATTTTTCCCAAATTCTAAATAAGCCCTAGCTCATCAAACATTTATCCATTTTTAAAAAGACAGTTTACCTAAAAATCATCTGTGAACATCAATTTAGACTTCTTCCCAGACTCAATATCCAACAATTATACAGCAGCCAATCTATCGTTGAAGTAAAACGGCAAATACACGACACCAGCAGTCGTGTCAATAATCCTGTTAATGTTACACTGGAGCTACAAAACCTTTTGTCACAGTAAATAACTCGTGCTCTGCCTGTACATGACATGCAAGTGTAAAGATTCACTTGAAAGTATAAAGGCAGTTAGCAGGAAAGCACTAGAAAGAGCAATCTAAATAAAATATATGCAAGGTTGCACAAAATATGGAAAAGTATGCTGGATTCTACAAAAACATTGAGAAAATACATTTAGAACAAACCAACTTGGAGATTCTGATATAAAATGTTCCATAACCTTCGATGACTACTTTCTCATGAAAAGAAGACTCCTTTCACTACCTGGACGTTTTTTGTTTTTTTCTTTAAAAATAAACGAATGGTATCTATTGCAAGTGTTTTTTTACTTGCGTATTTTAGTTACCGCCCCCAATTTAGGACATTCTTTGCTTGTGCCCAGTGAGTCTGGGAATTGTCATGGTCTGCTGATTGCTTTTTAATAACGTAGCGGTATAATTTACAACTATATCAGGAATGTGGCCGGGGCCAAGCAAACAAGTGGAGGAGGTGGAGCGTACGGCAACTTTGACATTTGGAAAAGCAAAAACACAACTAGATGATAAACGGATCGGAGCCGAGTGGGAACGCTTTGTTGCACGTCTGCGTCTCGCGGCCTGAAAACCATGTAAAAAAAAAATATAACTATGTAGATTTGAGAAAACAATCTTAAATTGTGAAAATGTTTCAATTGAAGTCTAGTGTAGGAGAGCCAATGCCAAGGGGGGGGGGGGAATCCAAGTGGCTCAGTTAGCTTGTGACCCTGCCCAGTGCACTTTGGACTTTGGCGTGTTGATAAGTAATCGCTTTGAAGAATATCCCCCGATATCAGCAGGAGGCCCTGTTTACGAAAAGAAAGAAAGGAGAAAAAAAAGGAGGCCGAGGTGTGTCTACGATGAGAAGTTAGATGGTGTGTGTGCCTGCGGCGGCGTTTGCGGTGAGAATGCGCGCGAGACGAGACATACGATGGGAGAAAGACCGAGAGCAGAGTGTGTGGTAAGAGTGAGTGTGTGTGAGAGACAGGGAGATGAAAGCACGGGAAGAGATGGTCAGATCTTGACATGGGAGGTGACAGCTGTCAGCTGTCAGCCTTTCACAGCCCCGGCATTCCCCAACACGCCTGCGACATTATACATGCCGACCATACCGGTGCTGGCATGCGCACATCGGATCATACTGCCTTCATTTCTCTGACCAATGCAACAGTTGTGTTGCGTTGCGTAGCTTTTTGCTGCTGAGCATTGAGATGAAAATCCTGAATATCTAAATAATTAAGTAGGTTTGGAGAACATTCAGAATTTGGCATGGGGAGTTTTTTTTATATTCCTGTGGACATCTGGAAAAGCGTAAATTAAGTGATATTCAATACAGTTAAATAGGACAAGGAGTCCAGAGTGGGTCAGGGAAATGAAAAAGCCAACATGTTTCAACCGGCACGGCCCTGATTGGTGCATGATCCGTTTAAACATGTTCGCTCTTTACATATTTCTCTTTCGCCTTGCTATTGAGGGCGTAGATAATGTTTATTTCAAGCCACTGTGGCCCCCCTTTAGCCTTTTTACGGTTTTTCATGACACATAAGCGACCGTTAGTCTCCCTGCCTAAAATAGTCTTGCTACTGTATATTGTGACGCCATCCAAGTTTAAACTCTCTGGAATCTAACCCTCACTTTCCTGCATTCTTCAGGCACACATATGGAGAGGCACTGGATATCAACAATCTGTGTGTGGCGGAATCTAAGAATACAATGCAGTAATACATATAGACATAACTCCATAATTAATAATCTCCCCAAGTCAAATGTAATCCTACCGTTAACCCTAAAGCCCAAGATGTAAACCCTAAACTGTCCGGGTGGATGCAACGACACACGTCAGGAAAACCATCCGACTTTGAAAGTGTTATGAAGTCAAAAACTAAATACACATGCATAAACACGAAAATACTTAAAATACTGTGTTGGAGCTATTTAATTTGACATTTGTGTTTAGGTTTTATTGTAAAGTAATATTGATTATTTATTGCTTATTTAGGTTATATTTTGATATGTTAGTTGTTTGTTACGATAGTTGTAGTTTAGTTTAATATATTTAGTTGTAGGTTCACTGATTGGGTAACACTGGGCACCTGTGGTTATATGCAGAGGTGGGTAGGCACAGGACCAGCATGCACCAGGGTGGCCAATGTTTTTTTTACCACAGCACAGAGAGGAAGCGTCAACATTTTGTTTCTTCTTTTTTGTTGGTTTAAGAAATAAATTATCAGAATAATAGGCGGAAATGGACATTACTTTCTTTTGCCTGCGTCAAATCCGAAACCCACGGTGCATTAGTGGCGGTTTGATTTATAGTAAAGGACAAATGGCCACTACATACTGTCTGCTTCCTGGTAATGATGTTCTACACATGTGTAGAAGTGCACATAAGGGGACAACGCCACACATTCACACACACACATATCCAAAAGAATAGCTTCTAATCCACAGTATCTTCCCCTCACCTACACCTTCCAACAATATCAAATGATTGTTGTAACTGTAATCTTGACTGGTTGGCAATGTTGTAGCTTGTAATTTCGTTTTGGCACACGACTTCACACCAAAATGAAACTTTTAATGTCATGAAACTTCACTCTGAACTTAAAACATTGAATTTTAGGCTGAAGAAAGCTGTTGAAATTTAAATTGTAGGATGTGGGCAAAACAGTAACCGAATCTCTGAAGCTCGGAGAATGACTACGATAGAGAAGGACTTACGAGGTAACATGTCACAGCTTAGATGTCTATTCAGTTTATCCTCCAGCTTCAGCAGTAATGTCAGCTGAAAGGAGACAAAGATGACAACCGACAGCATTATTATCAGACTTCTGAAATAGCCAACAAGTGGTTGGAATATCATTCCAAACAATAAATAACGAACCCACAAATACTATTGCAGAGACTTACATGGTACTTTGCTCCCTCCTCGACAGATTCAACGTTACACTGCATGTGAATGACCTGCAGAAGAAGAATGGGAATCTAAATATGAATAGAACAGCACTGTTCTCTACGACAGCAAATACACAGTAAACATGTGTATGTACACATATTGAACCAGCAAATACACAGTAGACATGTGTCTGTTCACATATTGAACCAGTAAATACACAGTAAACATGTGTATGTACACATATTGAACCAGTAAATACACAGTAAACATGTGTATGTACACATATTGAACCAGTAAATACACAGTAAACATGTGTATGTACACATATTGAACCAGTGACTCATTGTGAACATTCTAAATTGTTAGTATCAGGATTATAACTTGTGAAATGTCACTATTTTGTACTGTTTCTTCCTTTGGTACTATGCAGTGTGGTCAGCTGTACACACCCGTCGGGTCTCGAGCTCCGCGGGTTCGGGGGTGGGGGATTTGACCAAGGGGACGACAATGGGAGACGTAACGGCCTCCTGTTGAGGCTGCTGAGGACACGGCAGCCCGAACGCCGTCATTGGGTAAATACCGTTCCTGGTTCAGGGAAGGGGAGAGAAACAAAGACGGGGAGAGGCGGGTGTAACATCGTAGAAAGAGAGGGGAGATAGGAGTTGGACAAAAGAAGATGGAGTTATGTAAAGTAATTAAACAACAACAAAAATTGAGGTTAGGAAAGTCAGAAATTTAAGTTGAGATGAAAGATGAAAAAAGAGAGAACATTTAACTAAACCACCATTTTGAATATATATATTGTATACAAGAAAACAAACATGGAATAAAGTACTCAAAATGAATAGTCTTTGGTTCTCTTTCCATGTAGTCAAACCCTGATTACAAAAGTAACACATAATTAAATAAATATAAAAGAAATTCAAATTGCTTTGGAGGTTTCCAAATTGATTTAGGAGGATATTATAATTCCTACTAGTCATCACAATAGTCTGGTGGATCAGTACTGCTCCCTTGTGGACGGACAGTGTTTTTCTTTTAGCATTAGAGAAATTGAGAGTACAACGGAGTTTGCTGCTTTCCTCTTACCTCACATCCTCCAGGAATTTATCAAGCTCCAAAGCAGGAAACTGTGAAAGCCTACAGAATATATAAATACAATTAGTGACTGCAGTTTGAGGTCTTTACACCACAGAGCATTGAAATAAGATAATAAGCTTTCCTACAAACGTGTCTGTTATTATATTGTTAATCACATCTTCCCGAACATCTTGCTGTTAAAACAAATACATCTATCTGAATGACTACTGTTATTATGTGTGCTGCTGTGTCTAGCTGACTGACTTAATTACAGATACCAGCTTCTGGCTCTTACTTGAGCTGGACGTCCTCTTTCCTCTCAGCGACGACCATGTCGGGGTCCAGGTTCTTCATGATCTCCTCCAGGGCATTCTCAGGAATCATGTCTGGACAATTACAATTAGGAGATGCTGGTAGTAAGGATAACTCACATACGGTTTTTTGTAGGTGACATTTGAAGATGTGTGAGAGGCAGGAAAAGGCTCATGAGAGTATATCTGACTATTTAATGTGCTTCAGTGTGTAAATAATGTAATAATAACTATATCTGGATTAAAAAACAGATTAGCATTTCAGTGGCACTTAAATAGCTCTTATTATGGTACTCTTGCAGTTCGACTATATTGAGGAAATGATACTTTCTGTATTCTTGTTGTTCTTAGTTTGTACTCTAGGTTGAATGCACTTATTGTAAGTCGCTTTGGATAAAAGCGTCTGCTAAATGACATGTGATGTAATAATGTATCTCTATCGGTCCACCAACCCTCAGGAACAAAATTCTGTCTATTCAGCCTGCAGGATGTTCAACTTTCTTCCCGTTTTATTCACATTGGTCTACCTTCTGCTGGGGTCTGTGATCACACGATGACCACATCTTTTATATTACCCATAACCTTATGACCTTCCCACTCAGCAAGCTCACAAGTTTGAATTCTAGCTCAAGTCGCTCATTTGGTCAGTCTTCTCATTAACAATTTTTATTCTGATAAGAGCAAATTAAAATGACTAAATCTGTTATTCTGTGTATTTTGCGTGTGTATATTTAAAGACCCACGGTGGTGGCTGACGATGCAATGTGCAGCCAGCAGTTTGAGCAGCGGCACTTCAAACAGCGCTTGGTTGAACAGCAGCTCTCGGGCAGTAGGTCTTGTACAGGGATCACATTCGAGGCACTTCTGGATTAACTCCTACAAAAAAAACACATCTGGGTCACACACTTCCAGAACAAACGCCTCGTAGGCACGAATGTGACTTTCAAACAGACGCTCGCGACCCGAGATCTTTCAGGAAACACACGCTCCACTCTCTGTAGCTCACCCTCTGCAGTGGGTCCTCCAGTAACTGGATGGCACTGTTGATGGCCTCCGGAGAAAATAAAGAGGACTCTCCATTGCCGTGGATTTCCAACAGAGCCATCTGCAACACACCAAACATGTGAACGCATTGAAGAAAGGACTCGGACCATCTCATCGTGTGCTTTGGGTCACCGCTCACCTCTAAGGCACACATGCCAAACGAGTAGATGTCTACAGCCGTGGTGACATCAACAGCTGAAATGAGAAAAGGAATACAAATAAATAAGTATGTATAGATGTAATATCATAGACCTTAATATTCCCGTCACCTTTCAAGAGGTTGGCATTAAATGCGTGGTCAGCTTCTTAGTCTTGTTCACTTCTTTATGAGATATTTTCTGATTTAAATCGATCTCAGATAATTGTATTCAGTCAAAACTCTTGCAGAGTTGAAAACAAAATAATGTAAAATAAAAAATGTGTCTTCATAGAAACACATATTCCCCCAAAACATGTTCATCAAAGGAAGTATCTGTACTATATCATGCCCTACTTCTATTGTGCTATGTCAATATCTTATGACATCTTTCTAACAGATCTTTACTCTGGCTGTCAGGACGCAGTCAGCACCAGAAACAATCATAAAGTGTCATAATGGTCACGTCTACCTCCATATTCTGGTGCGAAGAAGTGCAAGTTCTTCTGCTCCTCGTGGTACGTCTTCACGTGGTTGTTGATGGTGTCTGGGGCCACTGCAGATGAGAGGGGAGAAAATACAGAGGATGGAAAGGTCAAGTAGACCCAGGAAATGGATATTTCTTACGGTAATATTCCCTTTACATTATAAATGCTATGGTGTGGGACGTTAAGAGTTTGTAGGCTGCTCGTGAGCAGATAATGGAAAACGAGAGGCGGGGCAAAGAGCAAAGAAGCTTTTGTGGCTGGACTTGAGTCACTGCAGTGCACGCAACAGTTGTTTTCTAAAGTATAGCACACTACATTAAGGCTAGGCAACATATATAGATATATATGTATGTTAACGATAAGATGATATGAGACGTATTATTTTATGATGTATATTATCTTAGATGCTGAATATCTGAATATCGCTTAAATGTCTTTTCTTGGATTTCAAGGCCACATTAAGATAAATTGATGTCATTTTTTAGCATTTCTATTTTTTGTTTGCTTTTACCGACTAAGTCAATATATCCACATTACTGATTATCTCAAGCATCATTGTGCCGATATTTTGTTAAAACAATAGCCAACCCCTACAATATCATAACAATATCGATTACTTGATACAAAATATTGTGATATACAATTTTCTCCCTTTGGCCCCGCCCTTAATTCCACCCGTGTCTTCCTCTTATACGTTGCTTTAGCATTATTTCAGGACACTAAAAAAGCAATATCGGCACCATTTGTCAAACAATAATTCTTGACTCCTCGGTTAAAGTGCCGGATGAGTATTGTGTGTAGCCGACACTGGTATTGTGTAATCTTTAAATCCATAATTCAGTAGTATCTGACTCCATCAACGGCGCTCCAGCTCACTACCCTCAGCTTCCTACAGCAGTCAGAACACTTAACTCCTCTGCACTAGACGGACATGTGCTAGACATGAACTAGTGTGTGTGCTCTGGTACACCAGTAATCGCATACTAGATGGAATTGTTCATATATTTTACTTGAAATATTTTCCTTTTGTCATTTTGGTTGGAATGATTTACATTGTCTGCTGGTTTCTTCTGTCTTATTTGCACTTGATCTGAGCTAACATGCAGCATCAAGCAATTACCACCAACTTTTGTTGCATTGAATTATAATATATCTCATATTTCTCAGGGGAAAGTTGCGTGACTATACCTGATCCGATCTTGATGAGTCCGTTGTGTTGGATGAAGATGGTGTCACAGGTCAGGTTTCCATGGATGATGGGAGGGTCACATGAGTGGAGAAAACTGGAGTACAGGGAAAAAAACATCCACACATATGAAGACAAACCTAATTAGAAAGGGATTGTTTTTATGTTTAATGCATATTTCTGTGAGTAAACCATATAAACGTTTACATAATGTCTGAAAAGGTGAGACCAACCTGAGAGCAGACAGGATCTGTGTGCACCATCTCTTCCAAGCCTGTGGGACCAAACACCTCATCAGAGCTCTTACTAGCTGGTTTCCAATATGGAGTAACTATGACTTACATATGTGATTGTATACACAGTACATATGCACAAGCTTTCTTCATTTTGCCAACAGCCAAATGCTAATTAAAGCGTCAATTAAATTATTCATTCTCACTTTGGAAAGGTTGAATCTTTTCAATGCTGTGATAACGGGCCAGACTTTCATATACCGGTATTATATTTAATTTGAATGAATTGTTATTCTAATTCTAATTGATATAGAATCAGTCATTACCTTTTCATTCATGGTTTTGTGATTCTTCTTTGTCTTCTTCAGAAATTGTTTCAAGCTTCCTGATGACATATACTCAGTAATGAAAATCACCTGAGGGACAGAAAGAAATTAGGGAAAACTTCACAGGCAGACATCACTACAATATAAATCAAAAGATAAATAAATACTTTTTACATTTTGGAAAATATAAATTGTACTTATGAAGACTGACAAAAAGATACATAACAAGCTTACATCTCCAATATTACGTCAACCAAATAATGTTCTCCAGGTCTGAGACTCACCCTCGCCCGGTTCTCTTTGGTGTCGGCCCAGTACTTGTGAAACTTGACGATATTTGCATGTTCCAAATGGATCAAGTTATCAAATACTGCCTTCACTTTCTCCTAAACATACAGGAAAAAACAAAATATGACAAAGTACATAAGTTATAACACTTATTAATTAACACAATTAATATATACACATTTTGCTTTTAAACTGAGTCTTCTGGTCCTGATTAGTGAGTAATATATCTGAAACAACTAATAATAATACTTCTCTCTTGTGTTTTTCATATAGTTTTACCCTTTTCAGAGGGGGGCCGAGTCCCAGGATGTGATATTACACATCAAAAATTAAATAAACCAGCTACTATTTAAATGATTGAGTAATTGTTGAAGTCATCTTTTCGGAAAAAAGACAAACACTCCCTAGTTTCAGCTTCTCAAATGTGAGGATTTTATGCTTTTCTTTTCATATTTGATAGTAGATGAAATATCATTGGGCTTTGGACTGTTAGTCGGAGAAATACGATTTGAAGATGTTGCTTTGGGTATTTTTCTCAGTTTTTACATTTTCTAGACTAAATGATTAATCAAGAAGAGAATTGTAAGTTTGATGGATGATGAAAATAATATACTGTATTTCTGAAACTCTTTAATACCCAATTCCAGAAATGATGTGACACTAGTCAAATGTACACATATTATCATATTTACAAACCTGGTCAGTCTATAACTGCTTTAAAACAACAGGAATATTTGTTGGACTCGACTCAGCACTTTATTGTAAAGAAGCTCTTTAAATGCAACAGCCCTATACTGCTGACTCATCAAAGTTACATGATGGATCTGGAAGGCCGGGAACCTCTTGCACTTCACTGACATTGTTTTTTCCACATTGCAGACCAAGAGCTGCGTAATTCTCACCATGACAACTTGTTTGTGAATCCCATAGTCAAATCAATTTGACCCAATTCATCTTCATACTTTTTTATCCTTTTTTATTTTGAAAGAATCAGTGAACATTTTCTCGTCCCTTTTAAACACTTCAGCAAGTATATTTAACTTTTGTATTCTAACATATCATAACACCGACTCACCTCAAGCAGTTTGAAGTTCTTCCTCTCGGAGATCATGACTTCATTCCATACTACCTCGACCCCTTCCTCTGTGTCCATGGCCAAGTATGCATCATCTATCCCTGGGACATTACGCTGATTCACCTACAGTAGAAATGAACAGAAAATAGCCCATGACATAATATACTTCCACCGTGAGATGAAATACAAGGCACAAAAAACGATGACAAAAGAATAAACAGAAAAACTTGAATATAATACAATCAATACCACCATTCTCCTCTTTCAGCTGGTAAAGAAATACTTGCGCTGTGAAGCGTAACTTCTGCATATGAACACTAATTTGCTTGCTTTTGTCTGGCTTAAATGTAATCGAAAATGCAATGCAGTCTTTAACAGTAGAAGGATCTAGGATGCACATCACAATATTACTGCATCCATTATTCAAATCAACTGAGCTTTATGACTGTGGTATGCATAGTCACGGGACATGTATTGTTGTTGCAGAGAAATGTGGTATGTTAAGGCTGGTTTGAACAGTTACAAATGAACCCATGACTTTCAGTTGATACCATCAAAGCACAGCTTCCTGGCCACACCTTACCTCCTCTCTGCGTTTCTGCCAGCGGCCGCAGGGACTCTCTTCCAGAATGTCAAACTCATCTTCACTCTCATCCTCATCCTCCGTTGCTGTGGCGGCAGGAGGTTGAATGGAGGCCGCGGGCAAAGAGGCAGATGCTGCACTTTCTACCTGTTGAATATTACTGGACGTGTTTACGGCTGGGAGCAGCTCTGACTTGTTGCTCCCCTCTGTACCTGGAGCTCCTGTCGCCTGTGCCTCCAACATCATGACACAACTTGTATGCTTGCCGGCTTTCCTTCCCTAGGCTCCTGTTCCTGGGCAGAAACAAGTTATAGGAAGAATCTTTCTTGCTTTCTCTTCTCTCCGTTTGAGCTGGTCATACATCCATTTTATTCTCTGGCCTGGCTTTTAACAAGGTAGAGCTCGAGGAGGAGGAGGGTCTGTAAACAAATGACACATACTTAGATGTTCAGCATTTTATTAAGACGATGACACATATGTTTTCTAACGTAAAGTCGCCCCACCTAGCTTAATTAGTTAACGTTACCGACAGAGAGAAGAACTCATGTAATATGCTTATTTTTTAACGTTAACTTACGAAACATTACTGCTACAGGACACTAAACCACCAGTCAGTCAAACGAACTAGTAAGTTACCAACTGTAGTTGCTAATGCCCAACGTTAGCTTAGAGAAGTTCAGCCTTTGCTAACTTTCCCCGGGCTAACACGCTAATGAAAGGTAAATAAACAAACAACGAACATAAAGTTAAGTAGCAATATATACAAATCCTACCGTGGAACAGGAAACTGCCGATGAATAAAGAGCCCTGTGTAACATACTGGAGAGAAGGCAGTAAAAGGAGATGCTTTTAGTCAACAAATGCTAGCTGGTTCGTCATAAAATGTGTTGTTGGGTTTCAAGTCCCTTTCTCTGAGCAGAAGTGGGAGGGGCGGGGCCGCAGTTGAGGAGCGCCGAATTGCGCGCAGAAAACGCAGTGGTGTCGAGTTACCGCTCGGCCAGCCAAAATAAGTGGAACACACATGAAAGTTTGAATGATAAATATTGCATTGAAAGCAAGGTGAAAACGTACCATTTTCTAACAATATATATTATTTTATTCAACATGTGTTCTAGCGTTAACTGTGAGTTAAATCTGTATCGTTGTGATACGGAGTCAATATAACGCCCCACATGCATTGTGTGCTTGATTTGGTTTTAACCATAACCCAGTCTATGGTTAACTAGCGAAGCTTCATCACGCCACCAATAGTAAATATATACTATATTATAAATATATACTTATATAAAATATATACTATATTATAGTATATACTATATTATAGTATATACACTGAGAGTATTAGGTATGTTTTAATTTTACACGTTAAGTTTAGTTGCAATCTCATTTTACTTTTCTAAAAATCAAGCGCACTGTGTAATACTGTTGGATTGAGCGGTAAACTCCGCAGCGGGTCTTTTTGGAGCCATGGGAAGGGGGCGTTCCTCAGGAGGCGTGGCAACAACGCCCCCTGCGCTGATTGGCTCATGTGGGGTACAGGAACACTCACGTTGTCTTCTTCTCTACTTTCTCAGTACACAGCTGAACTGGTTTTTACCTTGTGACACAGGTTCTGGCTGTTGACGACATGGAGATGACCATGGTGGCAGTATCAAGCACACGTATTTGGATATTGTCAATTTGCGAAGAGCAAAAAAAGGCATACTCGATATTTTCCTGCGGTGTCTGAGGCACCTACGTCTTTTGAAATAAAGCAGTATTACAAAATAAAAGAGAGTTAACGTTAATTTTACTCAGTTTAAAGTTCCACTACACGTTTCGCCTCCATGTTCATTACATTAACCCACATGGATGCCAACTTGCTTGCTAGAAGAGCTTTGATAAAGCTAAGTTAGATTTTAGTAACTGAAAACCAATACATATTATGCTGTGGTCATATTACATAAACCTGCTATATATTAAAAAACGAATTGAAGAGGTCCAACTGACGTCAGTTTAACAAAACCGGAAGTTGTCAGAGGTGAACCCTCTCGCCTCGCTTGTAGACCGTTTGTACAGCTGTTTCACGTTGCTAATATTCTGCGCAAGATGTTATCCACGATTAACATGCGAGACAGTGATGCAAACAAGCCCGCTGGATAATAAAGGCATTCTTGTGTGGCTGCCTTTTTGATAAAAAAAAGGCCCCCGTGTCTCTTCGCTCACTATGTGGCAGCTCAACGACACCGACGCCGTCCGTATATAACGGATATTTTATGGAAGGTGGACCGAGGGAGAGGTCGTTTAGGCTGGGCAGAGTCGGGACGTCGTCTCTGCTGGGAAGAGGAGCGTTAGCGAGCTAGCTCTCGTGCCAGTCACTAATAACGGAACAGGGTCTATTTCACGACCCATTGGCTCGGTCATCATGGCTACGAACGGTAACAACTTGACGCCTGGGATGGGAGAGATCATCCAGTTGAACGTCGGCGGGACAAGGTGAGCTTTGTCAACAGGACAGCCTGACTGATGACGGGCATCATGTGGGACATTTGAGCTCCAAATATGCAACATTGATGATGTTTGCAATGGATGGTTACTTTATCACGAACTACTTCCATTCCATTTATTATTACTCTCTCTCTCTCTCTCTCTCTCTCTCTCTCTCTCTCTCTCTCTCTCACAAACATACACACATACACACACACGCAGGGGTATCTTGATATAGTTTATTAATATGCCATGGATGGTTACTTTATCATGAAATACTGACCATTCCATTTATTATTATTACTCTCTCTCTCTCTCTCTCTCTCTCACACACACACACACACACACACACATATACGCGGGGGTATCTTGATATAGTTTATTTAAATGCAACGTTATGCACACCCTGCTACACTGTAACATCAGTGCGATGTAGTGCTGGTTCTCTTCTTCTCTGCATCTCTCAGCCATCCTCCACGGTCACTGACCCGAGAGTTTCCTTCACAATGTGTGTAATAAATGTGCTATTGTGTCTTTATACTTCAGGTTCAGCACCTCCAGGCAGACTCTGATGTGGATCCCAGACTCTTTCTTCTCAAGGTGGGTTTAATGTTGTCAGTATTTGGACTCTCTTCGAAAAAAAATCAGATAATGCATTTAATTGATCCAGACTCCTTGTACAAGATTATATTAGAAGAATCTATCGTAAGTATTTGCAAATTGAGTGCAGAGTGTGAAAGTATAGGGACGATTTTTTTATTCTGTATGGCAAAGATGGAACTGAATCTGTATCTGCATAACCAGAGTACATGTTTTGCTATTGGACACATTTAAAATCAGGCGTAAACCTGAAGAACATGGCACTCAAATTGAGTAAGATTCACATGTCTAGAAACCCCCTGACAAGAGGCTAATTAAGAAGGATGAGTACCATTACAACAGCATGTAGGAGTTCTACCAGAAACAGGTCAACAGCTCAGTGAGCGTGCGGTGCTGCTGCTGCAACCCGGTAAAACAAAAACCAGTATTACATAATTAATGTAAAGAAACAGTCGTCCATTATCTTTTCTCGGGTCTTGCTTCCTCCTCTACCATTCTGGCAATTGGAAGACGTAAAAAAATCTTCAAGTCGTGCATTACTTTTATAATTGTTGTGTTTTTGTTTGATATTTTATTGAGGCAAAAGACATGTCTTGTGTTTATCTAATATAAACTGTGAACATCGTGATATTCATACCTTGCGGTAAGATTTTTTGGCGGGGTTGGAAACTGTAATTACAATATATGGACTAAGTATATGTCTGTTCGTACATCAGTGTTTTCATATGCATCTAGTAAGTTATTAAGGTGTGAACACACTGCTGGGCTGGGCAAATACCGCAGACCAAACACACTTAAACTCTGGACAGCGAGCTCCCTGCAGTCTGACAACAGCTGACTGAGTTATGCTTAATGTCTGTGAGTCTGTCTGCCAGTGCACCTGCCTGCCTGCCGGCCTCCTGCCTGTCTCTCTGGCCCCAGCTGTCTGCAGCGTGCCGTCAATATGAAGTCATTGTTTGTACACACTCGCAGCACATGCCGATGCAGAACTAATCTGTCGTTCAGAGTCAACAGGTCAGCGTCCCTCTGCATACTGTGTGTGCGTTGACTTCAGGTCGCGTAACACTGCAAGTGTAAATGGAGAAGTCTGTGTGTTAACTGGAGCACTGTGCGTGTGTGTGTGTTCATGTGTGTGTGTGTGTTTTCCAGTTTGCTGAGTGGAAGGATATCCACTCTCCGGGATGAAACTGGAGCTGTGAGTTTCGCCTTTTGTTGTTTCTGAACGTAAAACTAGGACAGCATCTGCACGCAACAACCTTAAAAACACTTCCACAGATAGGGCATGGCAGCTTACTGAAACACGATGACGACGCTGAGGTCATCTGCGTAACGCCCCAGAGGACAACATGGATGTCATTATCCTATTTGAGACCATATTAGACACATTCTGCAGCCCACACCCTCAGTCAATGTGTCATTGTTGACTTTCTTCCACTTTCCTTTTGTTAGTTAATGTTTTGTGTCGGGCTACATCTAATGATTTTGCTCAATGACAGATGTATTGCTCAATAGTGTTTCAGTGCCTTTCAAATAAATACAAAAATGGTGAATCAGCCCATGATGGTTGTAAACAATTCTTTTACACTTTCAGATATTTATTGACAGAGACCCCACAGCTTTTGCACCAATTTTGAATTTCCTCCGAACCAAAGAGTTGGACCTGCGGTAAGGAGTCCCGACACAATGTTTATTTGATGTGTGTTGAGTCGTAACTCGGGTCTCACTGAATGTTTCTGCTGCTCTCTTCTCTCCGTAGGGGCGTGAACATCAGCATCCTGCGACATGAAGCCGAGTTTTACGGGATCACTCCTTTAGGTGTGTTGCTTGAGTTTTAGGGAGGAAATGGAAATGTTCTGAGCACAAATAGTGACATAGAGGACAGACGTTTTGGAAACCTCATGATGTACCTGGCACACATCCAGTCGGTCCACCAGGTCCGGGGTGCCAGCTGAGCTTTTGGGCTTTCTGGGTACAGTTGAGTACAAGTGACCCGTCTTTAAAGAGAAGTGTTGTCCTTGTTCTCGCTTCAAATACAACTCGTCCATGTTTGTTCCATGTACTCGAGAATATTGTTTTGCTTCCTGTTTCAGTGTTTACTTCCCTTCATTGTCTGTATAGTGGGGAAGTTACCTTTGTGGAACTGATCACCTGCTTAAAATCGTAATATGCACAGCAGTACACACAGTATGATATAGATGCAAAGTAATGACATACACTCTGATTTACAGTGATTGTTTGAACTTAAAGACACAATCTGTTACATCAGGAAGAAATAGAGTATGAAGTTTAAAGTACATAAAACACCCCATTTATGACACAATTCATCAATATATATTATATATTACTTATTAGATTACAGTAATTAATAAGTAATGACTTTTTACTCTGGTCATCATGGGCTCACTGAAGTTTGTTTGCATGTGTGTGTGTGTGTGTGTGTGTGTGCAGTGCGCCGCCTGCTGCTGTGTGAGGAGCTGGACCGCTCATCGTGTGGAAGCGTTCTCTTCCACGGTTACCTGCCTCCCCCAGGTAGAGAAAAGTGAAACTGAGTGATTCAGAAGATAATAGTTTAACTTGTGTTCCAACAACAGTTGCAGGAATATAAACAACCGGTTTTAAAGTCAATAAAATGTCCGTGTCCTGTTCCTTGACAGCCATCCCTTCCCGTAAACCGAGCCCCGCCTCCGCAGCCTCCGGCCCCCCCTCTGACGAGGGGCCGGGCCCAAGTGGAGCAGAGGGCTTCACCCGCGTCGGCCCCCTCCCTCACCCGTCCCTGTCTGGCTCACCTGGAACAGACGACAACCACAAACTGGGTGAGAAGCCTGGGGCAGCCTCAGGAAGTGTGTCTGCATTTAAAAGATCAATAACGGTGATAATCTGTAGATTTTATATATGTATATATAAATATGTATATATATATATATGCATGTGTGTATATATATGTATAAATATATGTGTATATATATATATATGTGTTTATATATATATATGTGTATTTTAATGTATGTATATATGTACGTGTGTATATATACATATATATGTATATATGCATAAATAGATATATATATTAATATATATAGATGAATATATATATGTATATGTGTATATATATTTATGTGTATATATATATATTTATTTATATATATATATACTGTATATATATATATGTGGAAAAGTGCCATACTTTAAGAATATGTTTCATCTTAGCATAAAAGAGAAAGCAGCATTTGTAGCAATGTCTTATTTTGACAGTGACTCTCTGTCATCCACTGCTCGTGCTCTAGAGTCCATACCACGCATGTCTAACGTTGTCATTTGTTCTACGTGCTCATGTGTGTCACATCACCGTGACAGGAAGAAAGTGACATGTGTGTTCTGTTTATGCCCGGCCACATTGCGCGGGTATTTCTGTGCGTGCGCATTAATGCCGGAGCTCACGTGACCTGACATCCCTCTAGCGTGCTGACTGAGGTAGAAGCCCAGCTTCAGCCTCCTCTCTGCTGAGGATGACATCAGAGAATATAGTTAGCTTCAATAAAAGAGTCTATGCGCTCTGGACTGATGCAGAAGGATTCGGGATGTTGTACATCGTGCAATAAGTAAACATCACTGATTCTTGCCTAGTTCTCGTTCTTTGAATCATTGCCAACATCACAACATTTTATTCATCCATTCAGATCATGAGTGAAAACAAAATGGACATTTAGTCTGATTATCAGGCTACGGAAGTGGTGTGTTCATATTTATTGTGTGTGTGTGTGTGTGTGTGCAGGTCCTGTGGTTGACCCCAGGAAGGTGCTGATCATAGCCGGACACCACAACTGGATTGTCGCAGCGTACGCACACTTTGTCATCTGCTACAGGTGCGACTGCCTCAACATGGCCGTTTTAATCGTTTCTCATCCACCGCGTGGTTCATAAGGGAGAAACGTTGAATTATTCATGAGGGGAAGATCACTATCTGTTGGGTCTCACATTTCTCACAGAATGCTTTTATACCTGAACCAGCTAAGTACAAACGGTGTGTCTTCTTTGGCTCCAGACACATCCTGTCAAATTATACAACTGTTTATCTTTATTAAAATTAACAGACGTGTTGAGAACAACATGTCATTTGGTTTTTATTGATTGTTTTACAAGCTTGTGTGAAAGGTGGTAATCAAAGATAACTTCTTTCATCCTACACACGTCTTAACTTTTTTAAACCTTCAAGACCTATGGGATTATAACTGTCATTGAATGTATATAACACTTTATATGTTAATGTTTTTCTGTGTGTGTGTGTGTGTGATCTCGCTATACAGGATAAAGGAATCTTCTGGATGGCAGCAGGTGTTTTCCTCCCCCTATCTCGACAGGACCCTTGAACGCATCGCGCTGAACGCCAAGGTGGTCGGTGGGCCGCACGGAGACAAGGACAAGATGGTGGCCGCCTCCTCTGAGAGCAGCATCATCCTGTGGAGCATCCACGACGGAGGCAGTGGAAACGAGATCGGTAAACACACCGATACCCGTACTGACGTACAGTTTACAGTAGTAAAAAGAGTATTTCCCAAAATATTGTATGTCAAATGCAGTATAAAATGCATCCGGTCTGTAGGCCAGCATGCGTTTCTGGCTTTTCAGACCCACAATCCTCTGTGCAGTAGATACATGAGCAAGAGGGTCAAAGTTCAAGCTGCAATGTTATGAGGAAGTAGTCTGTCCCAGTTGAATACACACTTCATGCAACAGTACGTACTCTTTAAGGGCAGCTGCAGAACTTACTAAAAGTACAAATACAAATATTTTGCTTTTGTAACTGTGTTTCTGTGTGCTTGTGTCTGCTGACTCGTGACCCCCTTTGACCTTCTGCCATCTCTGTGCCTCGGCCTTCCCGCTCCTCTCCCCACCCCCCTCAGGTGTCTTCAGTCTGGGTGTACCTGTGGACGATCTATTCTTTATCGGGAACCAGCTGGTGGCCACGAGCCACACAGGAAAGGTCGGAGTGTGGAATGCCGTCACACAGCACTGGCAGGTAGCTGTGTGTGTTGTTTGTGTGCGTGTGTGTGTGTGTGTGTTTGTGTGGGTCAAGGAGTGCTGAGTGTTTGTGATTCTCCTCCATGTTTGTGTTTCCCTATTTTACTGAGTGAGTGAAGGTATGTGGCCTCAATGATATTCATTCAAAAACCGACCATTCATTGACTGTGTGTGCAGTGTGTGGCTTTCACAGATTAACACTGCACTGATTGTGAGTTCACTTTTCGTGTGTGTGTGTGTGTGTGTTTGTTCAAGGTTCAAGATGTGGTTCCCATTAGCAGTTGTGACACAGCAGGATCCTTTCTACTCCTGGGCTGCAACAACGGCTCCATCTACTACATAGGTACACTGACGGGGGTCCTGACTTCGGTCTGCCGCTCAGTTTATTGGATGTTTGTGAAGTTAATGAACTTGTTTGATCGTCGCTTATAAAACTAGAATGGGCACTCGGTAGAGCGCATACCTTCGCATATCACAAGATTGTGCATTGAATTATGAACGTTTTGCCATTAGTTGCATGCCCATTGGATAAAAATTGACCGCGCTATGGTAAAAAGAAGATTTTGACCTTTTCATGACCTTGACCTTTGACCCGATCGATCCCAAAATCGAATCAAATGGTCCCCGGATAATAACCAATCATCCCACCAAATTTCATGCGATTCGGTTTAATGCTTTTTGAGTTATGCGAGTAACACGCATACAAATAAATAAATAAATACACGGCGATCAAAACATAACCTTCCGCATTTTCAATGCGAAGGTAATAATATTTAAAAACTCAATGCAGGGATTGGATAGAAGATCTGGAATTTCACATTCACATGTTGTCTTCATCTCTTCAGACATGCAGAAGTTCCCCTTGAGGATGAAGGATAACGATCTTCTAGTGACCGAGCTTTATCACGACCCTTCAAATGATGCAATCACTGCGCTGTCAGTCTACCTCACGCCCAAAACCAGTCAGTACACCAGTCTAAAGAAAAAGCAAAAAATGTTTATTCCTGCTTGTGTTTTTCCTTTTCGTATTGTTTAAATATCCCCCCCCCCCCTCTCTCTCTCCTCTCTCAGGTGTGAGTGGTAACTGGATAGAGATCGCCTATGGGACGAGCAGCGGTGCGGTGAGAGTGATTGTGCAACACCCGGAGACGGTGGGCTCGGGCCCGCAGCTCTTCCAGACGTTCACGGTGCACAGGAGCCCCGTGACAAAGATCATGCTGTCTGAGAAACATCTGGTGTCGGGTGAGGACGCCGTCACGGGGCGGAGGTTTGCGCCCGGAACACCCTTTGTGTTCGTGAGCGGAGCGCGGCGACCCCAACGCCAAAATAAATTACATTCATTAAATTAAACAATCAGGACATTATGAAAGGCAAAATGTACAGTATGTCTTCATAAAGAGTTAAGGGAGGCAGCCACGTTGTGCCGCTCACGCAGGCAGTGTGGACTGGGTGGGGACTGGGTGTGAATTGGGCGCGGACTGGGCGTGGACTGGGCGTGAATTGAGCGTGAATTGGTCGCGGACTGGGCGTGGACTGGGCGTGAACTGGGCGTGGACTGGGCGTGAATTGGGCGCGGACTGGGCGTGGACTGGGCGTGGACTGGGCGTGAATTGAGCGTGGACTGGGCGTGAATGGAGCGCGGACTGGGCGTGAACTGGGCGCGGACTGGGCGTGAACTGGGCGTGGACTGGGCGTGAATTGGGCGCGGACTGGGCGTGAACTGGGCGTGGACTGGGCGTGAATGGAGCGCGGACTGGGCGTGAACTGGGCGCGGACTGGGCGTGAACTGGGCGTGGACTGGGCGTGAATTGGGTGCGGACTGGGCGTGGACTGGGCGTGAATTGGGCGCGGACTGGGCGTGGACAAGCAGTTTCTCTGTTGAAAGAGGGAACTGGAGGAACATCCGAGACAACAATACAAGCGCAGACTGTTGACACCACGTCTCTCTGTTACACACCTGGCGTCTCCCTGTGATTGAGGTCCCGTGTCGTTCTTCTGTCAGTGTGTGCGGACAACAACCACGTTCGGACGTGGACGGTGACTCGGTTCAGAGGGATGATCTCCACCCAGCCCGGCTCCACCCCTCTGGCTTCCTTCAAAATACTGTCGCTGGAGGAGACGGAGAGCCACGGCAGCTACTGCTCCGGGAACGACATCGGTGAGCGAGTTCGGAAGAGGAGAGGAGAAGGCAATAGAGAGAGGCATGGTCTGACACTGTCCTGGGAAAAGAGGTTCAGGATTGGGGTTGACATGAGTAATAACATTTGGATATTATCTTTGCATTCAAATTCAGATGATAGCAGGTACACTCTGCATGCAGATATGAGTGTGTGTGTGTTGCCAGCCTTGAGACAAACACACACATTACTGGCGACATGAATTCAACAGCTACCCGTCCGTCAGCCTAAACGTGGACACATCGCTTACGAGCGCCGAGTCCAGATCTCAGATTGCCGGTGACGACGTGTTGTGTTCTCTGCTCTCAGGTCCATTTGGTGACAGAGACGATCAGCAGGTTTTCATCCAGAAGGTGATCCCCATCACCAACAAGCTGTTCGTACGGCTCTCATCGACTGGAAAGAGGTACGGTAGTCACCATCCGTCTTTCTCTTTCCCCGGAATTTGATCTAACTTTGTGTTTTATTGTCATAAAGAAGGCTTCATCTCACTACGTTGCTTTTTTCCACATTGTAATTGAACTTCTTTGTAAGATGTCGGTACTTCGGTTGGACCCTGCTACATGGTTATGTGTGTGTGTGTGTGTGTGTAACAGGATCTGTGAGGTGCAGTCGGTGGATGTGACCACCATCTCTTGCTTCATGGTGCGGGAGTGTGAGGGTTCGAGCCGGATGGGGTCGCGACCTCGGCGCTATCTGTTCACCGGTCACGGCAACGGCAGCATCCAAATGTGGGACCTGACCACTGCGATGGACACCGCTAACAAAGGAGAGGAGAGGAAGAGAGAGGGTGAGGAGGAGATAACCTCGTGTGTGTGTGTGTCGATTTAATATTCTGAATACACATCGGGCGACTTATTTTTAGGATTGTATTTAATTATTTATTTTGATGAAATGTGTGTGTGTGTGTGTTCTGAATCCGCTCTCGTGTTTGACAGAGGTGGGGGGGCCGTCGGAGGAGGAGCTACTGCAGCTGTTGGACCAGTGCGATCTGAGCACCTCCCGCTGTGCTACCCCGAGTATTAGCCCCGCCCCCTCCGTGCTGCACCACACACGCCTCAGAGAGTCCTGCTCAAGGTTAGAGGCACACGAATAAAGAAACAACCTTTCATCTTCCTAATCCAGCCGCACACACATTCGTACACAATAAGGAACTGCATGTCTCAATAATAATAAATCCCTTGTACCCATATGCAGTAAATGATATATGATGATATATAAGTGTCGGAGCTCTTATGTGTCTCACTCTACCTTCTGTCTGCCAGTCTTCAGCTGCAGGCCCAGGAGCCCATCTGTGAGAGCCAGGCTACTTACGGGGCCGTGCGGCCCTACAGAGAGAGCCCCCTGCTGGCCCGCGCTCGACGGACAGAGTCCTTCCACAGCTACAGGTGAACTTACAGCCATCTTGCATCGCTCGTTCATTTAGGAGCTGCTTCAACCATATTCGAAGCAGAACAAGAATGCACCACAACAAAACATACTGGTGAAACATCTGGGCTGATGACATCATTGGGACAGGGGAGCACTGCCCATCGTCTTTGTTTCGGCATCAAACATCACGGATGCAAACATGGACTCTGCCTCCCCTCGCCCCGCCGGCTGATCTGAGATCAGACCCTCTAGCCAGGTCTCTGCCACCTGTGATCGTCTCGAAGTCTGCGACATTTAATAAAGTCTCTGCGCTTCCTTTTCCAGTGGGTACCTCTGTCATATCAGACCGAACACGCTCCAGTCACGAAGACTAAAAGGGAAAAATCAAACGATCTCAATGTAGTCACATCTGTGTGTGCCGATTTCAAAAGTTGGAATCCGGGTAAAAGAAACACAACAAACAACCATCACCTCCATTGTATTGGGGTGATGGCAGAAGTCTCTGATGATATCTCAAAACCATGAGCGGTAAGTGAGGATCGTTTTCGGAATGTGGATGACTTGAGGAGGTCCGTTCACACTTTGTTTTTTAAACACAGCCCCGTCTGCCTTTAGTTTGTGTATCTATCCACCTGCGACTGACTCCACCTGTCTTCCAACAGAGACTTCCAGAACTTCAGCCTGAGTCGCGGCGTCCTGGACAGCGCCGGTCAGCACGGCGCGCCGGGCCCCGCCCCCGACGTCCGCCGCTCGCTGTGTGACTTTGGGCCCGAGGACAGCGAGCGGCGGGCCACGGCGATGGAGTTCTGGGCTTGCCGCACGGCCAGCTCCAGCTCCAACACGATAATGGGAGCCATGGCGACCGCCGCCGGCGTCGCCGGCTCGAGGACGGAAAGCGGCCACGAGTCGCCGCGACCGGCTCCCGACAGCCCGATTCCCGGAGGCGACGTCCGGCGGAAGGCGCACCCACAGCCGGAGGACGGAGACGGGTCAGGGGGAGAAGGAGTGAAGAAGAGGGGAGTTCTAGAAGGAGGCTTCCTGGGGAGGAAGAGGGCTCCCCCAGTGCCCCACCTCTCCTCCGTTCCCTCTGGATCTGAAGGCGGCGACAGCGACTCCTCGGCCGCCGCCTCCCCCTCCCCCACCAAACCGTCTTCGTCCACCTCGCCGCGACACAGGAAGCTGGCCCCCGACTCGTCCAATCAGGACAGCAGCCTGTGACCCCGCCCCTTTCCTTTGCTCCCAGTCAGAGGAATCATCCTGTAGGAACATGTGGGGGGAGGAGCTCTGGGTGCCACAGCAGAGGAGCAGCGTGGTCCATGACGTAGCTGGACGAAGGACCTTCCGGTTTTAGGTCTCCTTCGGTCCCGATGCTGAAAAAAAAACTTAATTTAAACAACGATGCACCTTTTTTAATTTAAGTCCGTGGGTGTCATACATTTTTGAGTCCAGAATATATCTGGCACGACAAACAGCACGCCATCTCGACCAGGAGACGATTTAATTCTTGATCTTTGAAAAGGATTTAAAGTTGTATCACTCGTAAAATCCACTGGGTACAACTGGACCTCCGAGTATTCCCAGTGTCTGTGTGACAGACGACGGGGGACAGTTTCTGTTTGGCTGAAGCGTGATGATGAAGCCGTGACGTGAAGCTGGTTTCATGAACTCATCAAGGTTCAAATGGAAACGAAAGCCAGTCATAGCAACACGGTTATTCCGTGTAAGGAGCGGTTTAATCTTCTGAGACCCTGAAACAGAGAATGATATGGAAGCAAAATGTAATTTACAAAAGGCACAGTTTGTACTTTTATAAAATATCTTCACGGTTTTAATGACGTGCGGTCACATAGGAATCAGTTTGTGCAGAACCTGACGGAAATCACTCGAGCTCTCACGCGTTCATCTTTTAAAAACGAAGCCAACAGTTACTCTCATTATCATATCATGAAAGCATTCATTTAAAAAAGTTTTTAAAACCCCAAAAAGATGCAAATCTCTACGTTTGAGAATTTTTTTCTATTTCGTGTCGATTACATTTTTTGGGGATTCGACCAAACAATAAACTGACTAAATCATTTCAGCATTTGAAAAAGGATTTGGCCCCCTTCCAAAAACTCATAATACATAGTAGGCCTATCTCTGACAACACGTGTTCTCTGTCGTCGCCGGACCCTTTGGCAGCTACTTGAACCCCGACGTGAGACGCAGACTTTCATTTATTGTTGAAGCGATGACACGGGAAGTTCTATGTGAGTGTGTCTCTACGTGGACTGCTGCCCCGCTGCTCCCACGCGAAGCTGAAGTGTGCGTCGCTTCTCTTCGTCAGTCACGTGACTTGTTCTGACAGGAAGCGGCATCAGCGATGGCAGCACGCACTGACCCTGGACCAGTTTTTAACGTTATCAAATCTGTGCTTCTACTGCTGTGACGAGCCAACACGTCGTCGTCATCATCATCATCAACGCGGCAAATTCGAAGATCATTTTTTAAATGTGCTGAAAGTTTAACATTTTCAGGAAAGCTTTATGTTTTTTTAAATAATCGTTTACGCTCGATCCATCGGAAAGATCACGTCTTAACGGCGATGGAGCATCTAATTCACAACAACGGAAGTGTTGTCGTGATGTCAATAGACATTTACCGTAATGTCTAAACCAAGAGAAATGGTTCACTGTTCTCACACAGCGAGAAAAAGACAAACTAAGTCTGTTGTTTTCACAGCGGTGCCTGACCTCACTTTTATTATTTATATATTTTATTGTCGTTGCTGTGTCGCAGTATCACGACACGAGGGCCGCGTGCACTACATCGCTTTCCTCTCCGTTGGAAACCATCTTTGCGTGTCGTGTTGAGTTTCTAGATGACGGTTGCAGTGCCTTATTTCACTGGTTTGACGGTTATGAGTTTGTTTGTGTGTTTCTCGTTGAAAAGGATTTTGACCAAAGGCTCGTGAAGACTGCGGCGCCACCGAGTCGTGATGGATGTACATTCTAACGAGTGGGTCACTTGAATCGATGGGCATTGCGCCGCAGATTAAACTCTGTTTATATTGTAAATTGTACATAATCTGGACGCGGATGAAAACTGGAACATTCATCTTGGTTATGAAAGAGTTGTGAAGGTCTAAAAGAGGAAAGCTGAGAAGTTGAACGGCAGCGACCTCAATGAAGTCTTCACATCCCCGCTGACTTAAGTCATGCCGGCTCTCGCTCTTCGGTACTTTGTGTGTAATCATTGTCGGGACAACTGTAAAAATGTGCAAATATAACTATTGATGTTAATTATAATTTGCCACGTCCTGCAGCTCTATATCTCTGAAGTCGTTTGAGCACATCGCTTATCATGAACTCCACAGGGGGTCCCGCCGTCTGTCATAAGATGTACATTTTCATACACTTATCTACTGTCTGAAAAATATACGTATTCAAAACAAAATCCCAAAGCGGATGCATCGATGTGTGTTAATGTGCGTCCATACTTACACTGTTGTCATGACATAGGCTACTGTTGATAATCATGAAATGCCTATATTGATATTACCATGCTTTTGGACCTAACTGCATTTGCACTTGCACAATTAATACTAATATTATAAGTAAATTGCTAGTGTTTATTTTATATATATATATATATATATATAAATATAAAAGTTGGAAGTGTATTCCAGCTCATAACTGTCTGTCTTCTGAAGACCTGTCTGTCCTGAGCCGGCTACGTTTACATTATCTAACAGCCGGATTCTAGCGAGCTGAAAGGAATTCATATCTGTTTTTAAACGCCTTGTACATCGTTGTTTAACAATATGTATGTGAGCTGCTGCATTACGTTGTGTTTTCATTTGCCATCATCAGATAAAATGAAACGTTGAATGTTTCGGAGCCTCGATGTGTGTTCACTAAAATCTCTCAAAAACTGGAAATGTTTCCCTTTGTTTTCAGAAGATTATCACAAAGTTATAGTAAAGTATATTTGATGTTTTAACACAGAAGCGACGTGACAACGCTCCGGGACCACGAACTCCTCTTGAATCGTTCAGGCCGATGTCATCGACAACATTAAGAGAACTGAAACATTCAACAAGTGATTTGGGATCGGAGATGTTTTAGTGTGTGTGTGTGTGTGTGTGGGATGAAAAGAACTTTGACAAGATGAATAAAAAATAGAAAACACCCATCAACGCTTAATGTGAATGATTTTATAGTGAAAGCAGTTAAAACGACACTCAGTTTCACCTTTAAACTCTGACTCTAAACCCAAAGGCTGCCAGTCACAGCTTCTACATTTCAGCTCATGGTTTGTGTGGATAAGCTGCCAAGGCGCACACTGGGTGGGTGTGTGTGTGTGTGTGTGTGTCTCCCCAGCGCTTTAATTCCACTAACCTTCCCGTTCAGACAGTCTCCTCTCTGAGACGCCGTCTGTCGTCATCGTGATTTATGAGTTTAATAAAACCCTGTGTGTGTGTGTGTGTGTTAGTAGCTCAGGGCCATACTGTCCCTTACAATCACTCCACTAGCTCTCTTTTCACAGCCTCTCCCTCCCTCCCGCCTCCCTCCTTCCACGGGTGACAATAGCTGTGAATGTTTGGTGCCCTTGTCAGACTGCTGCCCTTGAGCAAGGCGCTTGTTGCTGCCAGTTTGTTAATTTCAAACTTGCCTTGCTGTTGCCTTCAGGGACACGGAGGCAAAACTAAATTACTGCTGCAGTTGTGACGGAGATACCGGCGCGCTGTGTGTTTATGTGTGTGACTGTGTGTGACTGTGTTTGTGTGCGTGACTGTGTGTGTTTGTGTGTGTGACTGTGACTGTGTGTGTGACTGTGTGTGTGTGACTGTGTGTGTGTGACTGTTTGTGACTGTGTGTGTGGTAACTGAATATCTGTACAGCTGATGGAACAGCGGTGTTTTACCAACTCAGCAGAAAAAAAACAGCAGCATGTCATCCTAAGAACAGACTGAGGCCCAGTGGTCACTCCTGTGTGTGTGTACACACACACACACACACACACACACACACACACACTGTAAAATAACTAGAGTATCACAAGTGTGTTTTCTGTTCTCATGCATCAATATTATGAAGTTCATGGATTCAACATTTGTTTTGTTTTTGTATCTTTAATTTTAAGCTGTTACTTTTGAAAACTGACATCTGTTAATAATGAAGTGAAACTATATTAAACTACTCGAAGCTCTTCTTATAAAACCTCACAGTATTTAAAATTGTTTTGCTGCACTAATCTTTGTACTGTAAAAAAACGTTTGATACACAAAACACGATAAAATGATCCTGTCATGAAACTTTACATTGACATTTAATACTATAGTACATATAATATAACATTATGGTACCAGATAGATGTTTGAGGAGTGATTCTTTGATATCTTTATTAAAGAATCGTGCTCCCGACGTGATGAGTCAAATCAATTTCAAGTGAAGAAAACAAGTAAGGAATATGTTGTTAAACATTTTTTTATAGTTCCTCAGAAAAAACACGACATCGATCAATGAATCATTTATAAATAATACCCTTTTTTTTTACAACCATAAATAATACTGTCAGTGTAAAAAAAGAAAAAAACCATTTGTATAATACAGTGGGCTTCAACTTTCTACACACACACACACGAACAGCACACAGACATGTTATAAACACTGTTTCTATGTTTCTATGATGTGGATCTGAAACACGAAAAGCCAAATTTATGGAATCCTAATCTAAACGTTTCATTCCAAAACAGGACGAAGCTGAGATCTGTTTTCATCTTGAACTGTTTTCATTCTTGAGTAAAAACGAGACGACACAGACATAATATATAATATAATAATTAGTGCTGTGAAAAATAACGCGTTAACTCAGTTAATTAAATTACAGGATTAATTAGTGATTAACCCGATTAAAAATTGTAATCGTTTCACAGCCCTAATAATAATATGTAAGTCTCCGCTGACAGCTGAACTGTGAAATCAAACGAAGACGTTGAGCTTCACACGTTCAACACACAACTCGTTTCCTCATTTAAATTCTCGGTGAAGGACCTCAACTGATCTCAGATCGGGCTTCAGGTGACATCATCACAACGACCAGACGGCACATCAGTGATTCACAGACACATCTAAACACAACAATAACAATCAAGCTGGCATGTTTCTGTCATAAAACTAACACCATGTGTCTTATTCTACTGCTGGTGATGATGATGAAGATGAAGATGCATTAAAAGCTCACCAGGTCACTGAGACCTTTGATATTAATTGATTTCTAGAACGGTTTGATTCCACATAGTGAGAAGCAAAATCTGTGTCGCTAATATTTCTAAATGTTTTAAAACGACTAAACAGTTGGCAAGCAGAGGGCGACTCACGAGGCGGTCAGATCTGATCCGGCTCTTCATCGGAGGAGGAGTTGACCTCAGCTGTGTCCGTGTCCGACCTGGACTCACGGAGGTCGGATTCCTCCTCCGGGTCAGACTCTTCACACGTGCAGCAGCACACGATGTGAATAGAGTTCACGCTGCAGTCAAACATCGTTACCCCGCTCCCCGTTGGAGCTGAACATCAGTAATACGTATCAACGCGCGCATGGTGACATCATCAAAACCACTATTGGCCATCAATGCTAAACACATACCTGCAAACTCATGAGGGGGGAAAAAGGTGACAACGAGGTGGAGGTCCTCTGCTCTGACTAAGTCAGTGCCCACAAACCCTTCTAATAAGAATATTATATATATATATATATAAATATATTAATAGAATAGTTACAACACCTTGAAAGATGATGGTGAACCCGGTAAGATGGCCACCACACCTTGAAATATTCAGTAATATTTATTTTGCATGGGCCCAGGTGTGAAGAGGAGCGAGGCCCATTCAGAGAAATCTCTACGGCCGACTTGAGCGACAATCACAGGTTAACAAGTCCCACGTTACACTATTTTACAAATCAAGTAACTTCCTGAATTGTGTGCACTTGAACACTTTTTTCATTTCTTAATTATGTAAGAAATTAATTCCTTTTGTTCCTCTTTTATCCAATAATATATAATGTATAATAAACCTTCCCACCCACCCTGTGTGTGATATCCCATCAGAGGCCCCCACCCCGGGAAGTGGCTGAATGGAGAAGGGGTGGGGGGGTTTCTGTGAGATTCACACACTGAATTCCTGCTGGAAATCACTTCTATATACAGACTCTGGTTCGGTGCTCCGTGACGTCACTAGCGACGTCACAGAACCAGAGTAGACATGTCATGTGACAACGTTTCCATGGTGACGGACAAGGTCACGGAGATCAAGGCACTGACAAGAAGTGACTTCCACCAGGAAACCCGTTTAAACTTTATATGCATGTACATGTTGTACTTATGTGTGTGCATACTACTGTTTGTATCTCTCACGGGACACAACTTGTAACTATCTAATCTTTCATGGAACAATGTAATTCTCAGGCCAGCAGACCATTGTTGCGAGCTAAACGGCGCGAGTCTTAATTAACTGTCTTCACTTTAACTTCTACAGTTAATAACTGTCAAAATATAAAAGCGAGCGAACATAACATTAATATATATATGGTGTTTATGTATGTTTCTCACCAGTAAACACCAAGAGACTCGCATCAACAGCTGCGTCACTGTCTGTGTTACGCTGGTCTAACTTGTTTGTTTAAGACAAGAATTGCGGCACCAGTCATGGCAAAACCCGCTACTGCCCCTACTGGCGAACACAAGTATAACAATATTTAAAAATCATTCAAATTAGGAAAAATGGAAAAGCAGCACATCTTCAAATTTAAGAAGCTGGAACCATAAAATGTTTTTTTAATTATTTCAAGTGAAATTATTATCAACAATCTTTTCTTCTCTTAAAGCAACTAATTGATTAATCTAATAATATTTTTAGCTGAACATTGGTAGTTTTACAACAAAATGTATAAAGTAGAAATATTATTAATGATATAATGATCGTAATAAAATATGCGTTGTCATTATATATCATATGGTTAAAGTCATTCATAAACCAACTTCCCTTTCTTTGGCCTGAACAACAAGGACTCGTGAGCTCTGCTGAGCCATGACTCTGTTCCTGAGTCTGTTCTGCCTCTACCTGGCTGTCACTAACATTATAACTTCTATACAATACCTGCCATAAATATCATGATACCAGAATTCGATACAATACCATAAAAATAATATGATACCATAAATACGATACTGGTATATTTATCTATAATAGAAATAAATAAAACATCTGTATGGTTCACTTTTTACCAACTTTTTCAACACTTAACAAATGGCAGTATTATTAGTATTAATACAGCCAGATATGAATGAAACTACATGGTCCCATCATAGCATTGATTATACACTATGAGGCCTTTAGTCAGTATCTGACCAGATGATACAGTTCATCAGGATGAGCAGCTGGAGAGTTACAGAACTTTACAGACTGTCTGCCTTGGAGACAAAGAACTGAAACATTTCACTTCTGGAATCATCTTTTTCTTCTTTTTAAAGCTGAAGACTTTAAGTCTCAAAAGCTCCGCCACGTGACGCCACTCGCTGTGAGCGCTGTGCAGCGCATTGCGTGCAGACAGCTTGACACGGAGCAGCGCGTGCGCTCTGATCGCGCTCTTTTAATGTAGTATTGATAAAAAATATGCTAAATCACATCGTGTTTAACGTACGGGTTCTTTGTTAGCATCGATACACCGTGCAGCGTGACAGCAGCAGATGTAGCGGGCTGACATTCAAGCTAACCTAAACGCTGTCGACATCTGAACGCTGATTGGCCGAGACGCGACACGTCCCATCAAAGAAGTTTTATTTCGAAGAGCACCATATCGCATTTTCTCCGTGTCTCACTGCAATCTCATAAACGCCGGCCGGCCAGTTGACCCCCCCCCCCACACCCCAAAACAAAAGCTCTTTGGATCTACACGATTCACTTGGATGACCTATTTTGATTTCAAAACGGTGAATTTCACCGAAAGGTGACAAGTTTGCAGGTATGTAAACATGACTTTTAATGTATTTTCAACACTTTAGAGCATTGGAAGTTGTCTAAATAACTTTCCACACCAGGAATGTCGACGGTCTTTTGAAACTAGTCGGCTGCGTGGCTGACGCCCGAGGAGGCGTGGCGGTCTTAGAGATGGGTGTCGGTGAACACGGTTTGCTCGTGGTTCTTTACGGACCCCAAGGCCTTGATGGCGTCCACGAACTCGTCTTCCTCCCCGTACTGAAAGAGAACGATGGCGTTACGATCTCATGAGTGCTTTAGAAAGCCCAAAACATTAAAGGTACAGTACGTGTGGTCTCTTGGTGTCTTTTCACAGTCTTTGACGCGACTGCCAGCTTCCCACACGTGACTTCTCAGAACCTCAATTAATTATTCCTCTGCGTGTCAGTGCACCTGGTTTTCCTGGTATAGCTGTAACTATTAAACATTTCAAGAGATGACATCATTTCACATAAATATATCTCCGGCCTCACCAGTCCAGAGTCATGTCCCATTGGGTTGTCCCAGCTTCCTTCCTCCTTCATTAGTGACTTCCTGTCAATCAGCTGGCTGACGCTGCGGTGCAGTGCATGCTGGGAGTGGGCGTGGCTGAGGTCCGTCTGCCTCGGGACCCGGAGGACCGTCATGGGGCTGAACCGCGAGCTGCTGCCCACGATCTTTGTGTCCGTCAGACCCTGAAAAATAGATTTGTTTTGAAATGTCAAGATTTAAAAGAACGTTACAAATCATATACTTCATATTACTGCAACACATTTTATCATGCAGGCTGTAGTTTTAAATTAGATGAAGAGAAAACAACCCACTCTCATGTTCATTGTGATAGATTTCACCTGACTCTGCAAAAATGATTTTCATATTTTACTAAAATCATTGGAAACCAACAGCTATTGTGGTAAATTTTACACAATCTTATCTTTGCTGCGTGGGATAAAAATGCAAACGCATTGTTCCTTTAACTGCACTTCTGCCGAAGTAGTCAGAAACAAAACAAGTTCAAAGTTTCATCCAATAAAAATATTGTTTTAAAAGCTCAAATGCAGCATATCTGTGTTCTGGGTATTATTGTTATATATCAACTAAATCAAGAAGGCAGTGAGGTCAAGATATTCCTGATTATGTTGCCTACCAACTAGAAAATATCTATTAAAAAAATGTTTCACACTCTATATATTATATTTAATTTATAGTGTGAATTAAAACGTGTATGATCTGTCATTGTAATACCATCACCAATCAACAGGGGGCAGTACCCAGCCAGGAGAGGCCCATGACCACCTCAACACAGCAGACCACATCAAACTCATTGTGAGCCATGAAAAAGTCCGAGATTATGATAAAGTACGACTCAATGTAAACTAGTATGAACTCTGGCTTCATGTTTGTAGCTGTGAACTTTGCATTAATCAGATTATATGATTTGTTGCGGATATAAAACCAACAGATCTTGACTTTATGATCATTCATCTCATGACACACACGTGAAGCATGCGTGCACAAACACAACAGGCATGCGTCGAAAGGCACAGCGCCGTACCTCGGTGGACACAGTGAAGCTTTTAAGCAAAACGCTGCTGACCTCAACACAGCCGGCTACAGTGTCAAACTGCAGGGGGACAACAAGGTCAACCTTTAGGGCTCGGACACCAGAGATAGAAAACGGTCTTACTGTGGGGCGGTCGGGCAGCAGCACCGAGCTGGAGAGATGCTTAGAGCACAACTCAGGGCGGGGCCGCTGAGAGAGAGAGAGAGAGCGAGAGCGAGAGAGAGAGAGAGAGAGAGAAGACATATATAAAAGAGAATGTAAAAGAGCAAATATTATTTTGAAAAATATGTGTGGGAACGAGGAGTAAGACTGGAATGAAAGGGGGTCAAAGTAAAATGTTAGAAAGTAAATGAATAAATCGATTAATCCCCAGTGGATAGAGGTGGATCATTCAGTTTGAGGAGCTGTGTTATTGGTAATAATTGATCCATGGATTATAGGGATGATGTCTCGACTTGGAACAAATTTAAATATATTAGATTCAATGTTCTCATTTCTAGAATGTTTTTTTTCCATCGGCATGATGAAAACAGCTGTTTAGACCTATTTCAGTTTAATTTATTTAAAAACATCAAACTAATTAAAACGTTGGTTCCAGTCCCACTGGTATCACAGAACCAGTCACTCACTGGTATCACAGAACCTCATTTCTACTCAAAGAACAGCTTCCCAGAAACAGTGGTAGTTGCAGCGCCCTCTGGTGGAGCAAACAGTAAAACACAGATGCTTTTGCAAAAAAACGTTTTTAAATGTGTACAATCTGCATAAAATGGTTTTGATAAAGTTACCCAGTGAGTTTAAGAAATTAAACAAAATGCTTCTAAAACAGCCTTATTCCCACCTCTTTTCATCTCCACTAACCTATTGTATAACATTATTATATATAACTTAACTTCTCCTGTTTGACCTCTTGGTAAACCTCTCTGTCTCTGACTTCCACCCCTCTGGTCCTTTCTCTTCCTCCCTCGCTCCTCTCACCATGTACGCCTCTCCGCCGGCCTTCCTTGTCTTCTGCAGCGTGACCAGCGGGGGGCGCTCTCTGGCTGATGGATTCTTCCTCAGGGCTCTAAAAGGGGAGACAAAAATAAAAACATCATCCACACCCTTTTTAGTTCTTGTTCTTCTTTGGATTCATCGGTTCCCACACAGCGTGTGTTGCTCTTTGTAAAGACACATTTATGCTCAGTTTTATGTCCTCGTGCACCGGAGGGCAAGAAATGATATTCTATCGGATTTATGTGCATCTTTGACGCGCTGCGTATCAGTGGGATACCTCTGTAGCACGAGGCCCAGCAGCAGGGCCAGCAGGAACAGACCCAGCAGCGCCAGCAGCAAGATGAACCACAGCTCAGAGTAAACCGGCGGGGCCGACAGGCCGACGCCCTCTTCGCCGACGTCTTCGGGCGCCGGAGGACCTGCAGGGGGAGACGAACACGTGACGAGTTGTACCACACGATTCATTCCATGTACCGTTTGTGTGTGGAGTTTTCAATGAGCTTATGTATTTTACTGTGATGTTGTGTGTTTTGACAACGTTTTCAACAAAAACCATGACGCCAATAAAGTTTCACCGATTTGAAATGAGGAGGAGGATGTGAGAGACACACAGATTCCTGTTGAATATTCAGATTTAGGTCTGATTTTACAAGAGGAATGATTCCAGAATTGTGAGTGAGTGAGTGAGTGTGTGTGTGTGTGTGTGTGTGTGTTACCTAGGCCTGTTGCAGGGCTATATCTGATGGTGGGAGAACTGGCGCTGCCACCGTTTGTGGTGCAAGTCACTTGAAATGAAAGAGCTAGGGGAAGAGCGAGAGAGAGAGAGAGAACAAGTGTGCATCAACCTCTGTTACCACCTGGTATAGATTTGTAAGTGAATATGTACGTGTGTGTGTGTGTGTGTATATATGTGTGTGATCTCACTTTTCTGTGAGGTGCGTGGGATATGGAGATAGCTGTAGAAGCCCGTGTAGACCCTCAGCTGGCTCTCTGTCACACTGAACTCCTTCAGGTACCCGTTGAGGGAGAAGGACGCGGTCCAGTCCAGCCAGATCACTGTCAGGTTGCTGTCCACCGGGAAAGGAGACACGTACTGTGGGGCTGGGGGGAGGGAGGGAGGGAGGGAGGGAGGGTCTTCAGGCGGCGTCTCTGGGAGAGTTGGGGAGTTGGACCTGTGTGTTACCTTCACTGAGCGTCGTCACAGCGGTCCAGTTGGAGGCCGTGCTGCCCATGTTGTTGAAGCAGGCAGCTCTCAGCTGATAGGTGGAGTACGGCTGGAGACCTGCACACATTGGTTCAGTTGTTTATTTACACCAAATACACAACACAGAGACAACAACACGATGAAAGTACATATTGCAGTCCTTCTAATCCTTCTTTGATAAAGTCTATTTCCCTTCAGCCCAATCTTTCTTACTGACATCCATCATCTGCCTCTGAGTCTTTATTGACCTCCACGTGTCGTATGATCAAAGGGTCACTCACTAATGAATTTAATTACTTTAACACATAAAAAAATAGATATTATTGTGGTTATTGTTCCTCTTTCTTCTTCCAGTTTTGTAACTGATGCAAATACAACTGTTACTGCAACTTAGTCATATGTATTTAATAAAACATCTTGATTTGACATAACCACGGAGTGACCTGTCACATTGTAGCTCCTCCTCCTGCCAAAGAAACTGATTTCTATTGGCCCTTCAACGCAAGGGAGGGCCACAGGCTGGGGAGGCTGCGGGCAAGGTGACCTGAGATGTAGTTCGCAGCTGGAAACAGAGACAAAGAAAGAAAGCGAGTGACATGACGGTCTGTGTATCTGCTCGTGCCTTCCGTCTCACTTTAATGAAATATAAGTGCACACTGTTTTTTCAGTATTTTGAAAATACACCGACCTCTCAATCACTCCGTTGGGCGCCAGAGGCTCGTCCCACTCCAGCTGAACGGAGCGGGAGGTCAGGGTGACGGGGCGAGGCGGCGGCTGCTGGGCCGGGGCGGCGGCCAAGGTGTGGAGCTCGCTCAGCGGGCCCTGGCTGCAGCACTGTGGGCCAAACAAGAGCGGTCAAGAAGGTGTCGTGTTTCCGAGTGAACGAGCGTCGTCTCAGAGTTCATGGAAAGAGCATAAAAACAATATGTAAACGTTTAGATCGGGGAGTTGTTCTGTACGTACCTCGGTTGGAGGATTCGACAGTAAAAATATCACAACAATCACGAAACAACTAATGCAACGTTGTGACTGCAACAATCTCACAATACAATGTCCAGATTACTGATCGAAGTCACACTGGTGACCATCTTTTCTTTATCAGGACTATTTCAAAGCTAAATGGATTATCATCTCATCAGTTTACTGAATCCCTGTATCTGTCAAACCGGACTCATGTACTCGTACACGTCACCGTTACCTGGTAACAGGTGCTTGTACATGTCACCGTTACCTGGTAACAGGTGCTTGTACATGTCACCGTTACCTGGTAACAGGTGCAGGCCTCGACTCCGACCCAGTACCGAGTGTAGGCGCGTAGGTCGTGGAGCGTCTGCTGGCGGGATGTCCCCTCCGAGAGCTACAAGAAGAGGAAAGAAAAAGGGTGAGACATGTTCATATTTGTGGGTCGTCATATAATTGAGAAGCAAATCTTGAGTCAGGGGAAGAAATAACAAAATAGGAGGAAGAGAGCAGGGAAAGAAAAGGGCTGGAGAGAAATGAAGCTCAAGGTATCGATCGGGGGGCGTTAGATTCACCAGGGTGTGGTTGCCGTGGTGCACTGAGAACACTCGGTACAGGCTGACCACCCCGTTGGGCCGCGCTGGAGGACGGATGGTCACCAGTGCCGAGGTCGCCGACACACGCAGGAAAACCGGCGCGCCGACACCCTCGGGTGGGGCGGGTCCCGTTCGCCCCTCGGCCCACGGACCGGCGGAGCGGCCGGCCGAGTTCACCGCCCAGAGCTGTCGGACAAAAACCACGCGCGAGTTAATAACGATGAGAGAGACACCTGAGACAAAGGGACAGGCGGGCAACTTGTTTCTCCAGGAGGATGTCAGGCGCCTTTTATTAACTCTTACAGATGAACGCTCCTCTGAATCACCTGGGAGCCACCAGACCACCAGGATGGAAGTCAATCCACTGGAGCATCCATCACAACTACCATCGGCCCCGAGAGCAAAACCTTTTCAACATGCACCCCAACGCGGACATATCTGCATGACAATTACTTTTCACCTTCATCAAGGAGTTTCACACACACACCCACACACACACACACACACACACACAGTAATCTTATTTGTGTGCTTGTGTTGGGTATAATTAGAGGGTGTACACAGCACAGGGTCAGGCAGGGTGGAGATTTGCATGTGTAAGTCATCTGTAGCCTGTCAGAAGTCGTGCAGAAGGCAGATGGATGGGTCTGAGCTTTACTGGTGAGGGTGTCTGTGTGTGTGTGTGTGTGTTGTTTGTCGCTGTGATGACGACTTTTGTGCGTGTATGCTTGTGCATGCAAGTGTGTTAAGAGTTGAATTAACCTCAATAATAGTCAATTAGGCCGTGATCAATCAGGCTGATTGATCTAAGTGACAGCACAGATGGACTGAGATGGGAGAGGGGAAGGAAGACTGGAAGATGGAGAGACTGGGAATGAGGAGGAGGGGGGGGAGGGCAGGAGGAAGAGTGGACAACGCACAAAAAGAGGGAGCAGGACAGATTTTGAGCTCAGCTCCAAACCGCTCCGGTATCGTTGGAGGTGAGATTGTGTTTCTCCCAGTAGGAGTTGCATCGTTGTGTGCATGCAAATGCATCCAGATATGAAAGCGGCAACTTTAACAATCACTTAAAACTAGAACGGGCACTCGGTAGAGCGCATACCTTCGCATATCACAAGATTGGGCATTGACTTATGAACATTTTTGACCGTGCTATGGTAAAAAGAAGATTTTGACCTATCCATGACCTTGACCTTTGACCCGATTGATCTCAAAATCTAATCAAATGGTCCCCGGATAATAACCAATCATCCCACCAAATTTCATGCGATTCGGTTTAAAACTTTTTTTGTTATGCGAATAACACGCATCCAAATAAATAAATAAATAAATAAATAACATTTAACATTTTTCTGCGGCACCTTGTTGGTGTTTGAACCTGAAATCTGAATGAAGTGACCCACTGGTGTGTTCACGGTGCATTCAGACTGACGGCAAACGCAAGGGTCCGCGTTGGTGTCGGTTGTGTTGGCTCGAGGGTGTTTGTAGGAAGAATACCAAGTCCTGTTTCAAGGCGACGACCCACTGCCTTCATTCTTCTCTGAGGCAGGTTTTTTAAAACTCCAGAGTTATTACGGCTGAAATAATAAAAAAATTAATTCTCCTTCAACTGTAATAGCAAAGTTATTCCAATCTTACAAACACATGTTGAAGGGGTTCTCCCTGTTATTAATAATACATTTATATCACGTGCCAACGCAGTGTGCCGTAAGAGTTGAGGCCAAAACTGATCCAGGATCAACTTGACGTTCTGAAAAAGACAAAGGTGCCTTCTCAGAGTGCAGGAGAGCTCAAGAGCTTCAGGGAAAGGTAATAATCAAATGTAGTTATGCAGAAAAATGAGACTTCAACTTAACCTCAGCTGAGAGAATGTTTGGATATATGTTACAACATTTTCATAACGCTAATGAAGTGATAGAATGACACATTAAAAAGAAAGTCCTGAAGAAAAAGAAAAACAAACTCTTTTTCTGTCAAAATCACAGATGTACTATACTTTGTTTTTACCTTCTGAGTAAAACTTGCCATTAGCTAAATCTGACAGTTACATCATAAAGATGTCCATTCATTGTTCCTGCCCATACACACGTTAAGTAATGTAAATATTATTAGCATGATATACATTTAACCTGCTGGAAATTCACTTTGGTCACTGCCTTGTGTATATATTGTGTTTCTGTATATTTTGTATTTTACTATTAGTAATTAGTATTGTTATTGTGTTTTATTTGTTATCTTGTATTAATGCTCTAATGTGCTGATCACTGCTGTGATCCCGTAACTTCCCCACTGTAGGACTAATAAAGGAAAATCTAATATAATCTAAATACATAGAGTACATCTGGCTTCTAAATAAGTTTTTATTTTGTCTGAATTTGTCTGTATGTTAGCATGTGATGTAATTATACCAACGTTGTCTTGTTTGTACCTTTAATTGTAACAAACAAATAACCAGAAGGAAAAAGCTGAAAGAAAAAAGTTTTAAATCACACGCGTATATAGTTTAAACTCCGGCACTTGCAGCTCGACTTGTTGCTGAGCAGCGTTTCATTGGAATGAGCTCCTGCCATCACATTAGCACTGCAGCGGTGACATGTTTCTACCCGGCAACGGCCATGTTCTTCCCCTAGCAGCAGCGCCGTTAACGCCTCAACGTGACGCAAACGCTTTTGGGCTTGATTAAAAAGTTTGTGCCACATAGACAGAATGGAGAGAAAAAAAAGTTCAGAAGTAAAGTCAGTGCAGATCACCTCGCCCTTGATCCAGAGCTAAGAGGTAGAACTCATCTCTCCATCCTTATATCATCTACAGACTTTTTACGGCTTTCTCTCGTCTCTTGTCCTCTCTCCTCCTATTGGGCCGCGGTTTGGCTTATTAGACACAAAATAAAAACACACCCCGTTAGCTGCCATGGCAGCAAATGTGCCGCCATGGCAACAAACGACTTCAGGAAGCCACCGGCGAGTATTTGAGCGTTTTTATTGGTCGTTCGGACTGCGGACTCAATCCGAGCGCTCCGATTGGCCGACGGAGCGACTTGGCGGGTGCATCTACTTGGGGTGAAGGGGCTAAGTTGTGTGAAAGTGGGCAGTAATTAAAACCAAGCATAAAGCTGTCAATAGGAGCTTATGACCCAGTGTAATTAGCCTAATATGATTTCTCTCTCTGCACTGTGGTGTGCTAAACCGAGCTGACTTATCGTCCTTGTGTACGCCTCGAACACAGAGAGAAGGGACCACAGCCAGTTAACAGCTAGATAAAAATAAAGCCAGGCAGAGAGATATAAAGACAGACAGGTGGGTGGATAAAAGGATTGATAGAAGATTGGTAAAAGACAAGCAGAGAGAGAAAATACAGATTACTGTGAAGAGATTGTTAAGATTGAGAGAAATGACGTATCCAACATGTAGACAGTATCTTTGCTCCTCTGTCTGAGACACATCTCTTTACATGCACACACAAACAAACACACAGCGTACCGATGTGTGCACGGACATCACACACATCCCACCACCTTGCCCACGTACCGCACCGACACATCCTCAGGGGACGTGTAGCGGTCACTATTAAAAGGTCTTTCCAATACAAGCTCTGTTACCAAGGGGGCTAACAGTTAATTCGATTGGCTGGCTGGTAATCAGGAAGTGGGGTGCTCTGAGGGCCCGGTGATTAATGGCTCTGTTGCCCGCCCGTCATCTCCCAAAGCTCCTCCCTCCCCTCCCTTACCTCCCTCCCGCCCACCTCCTGTCATAAATTAGGACCTCGTAAATAAAGACGGCACCACAATCAGGCAAACTCAATCAATTACACAGGTTCTCTGGCCTCGGCTCGCACGTCTGACAGGCAGGAATGCTAATGTTATTGTTGCTTCCAAAGGGCTAGCCTGTCAATTAGCCTGCTGCACAACAGCATGAATATGGACCCCGTCATTTAACACCTGTCGGATTACCTGGCTGTGTGTGTAGATGTCTGTGTGTGTGCATGGACTGCATCAGCGGAGGTGTGTGTGTGTGTGTGCGTGACTGAACTTTTGGAAAACATTGTGAAGTAGGCCACACCTTTTGGTGATGACATCAGATCGAGACTGTTTCACCGATCACAATAACACATTTTAACTTCACTGCAGAGAACACGATGTTTTCCTAAATCTGTATATGCAGAATCCATTTGGAGAAGTTGCCCTTCAGGTTTGGGATTCAACCCTATTTTATTGATGAAATACATCTATTCTATTTGTTTTTCAAGATAGATAATGTTAAAAACCTCAAGGTTGCATCATAAAACCCAGGTCAAGTTTGTGTTTTTCGTGACTATTGAAGGATTGTTTTCCATTTCCTCACAGATCTGAATAAATCTTAGTTTGGTCAGTTGAACTTTAAAAGGACTAACCTGTTGACATCAAAAGAAAACAACATACACACACACAAACACATTTAAATGCACACAGCATTGTATACCTGGTACTGGTAGACAGTATACGGCTTGAGTGCTTCATCTTTGCAAGTAGTAGAGATGTTCTTGTAAACAAGCGTTGCTGCATGACGCCTGTGGACATCGGTGGGATGGTCCAGTCTGCGGTACACCTCGTAATGAAGGACTCTACCATTTGGCTCAGCTGGAGGGGTCCAGGTGAGCAGAAAGGTCGTCTGCAGGCCGGTGTGCGCGTCAGGGTGAAGGTCCAACAGTGGCGCTGTTTGTCCAGCAGGGGGCGCTTCCAGAGTGAGTCCAGATGCCCAGTCACTGGAGGAGCAGCCCAGCGCAGTGCATGCCTCCACTCTCACTTCATACCTACAGTACACACACGTATTATCACACTTTTCAATGCAATAATAAGTGAGGTGTATTGTGTAAGATACCATTGTGGGGAAGATTACATTTTTTGCTTTCCATCTATTCCCTTTTTGTCCTGACTCATTTATAGAAGTTCACTCAAAGTTCAATCATTTAAAAATGTGTTAAATTTAGCACTGGAACTAACAATTATTTTCATTGTCAATTAATCTGTTGATTATTTTCTTGACGAATCGATAGTTGTTCGGTCTATAAATCTAATCTATAAATAATAAATATAAATTGGGAAAAATGTCGATCAGTGATCCCTAAAGCCGAAGTTTCTCAAAACTAAAAATTATTCAATTTACTTTCAAAGAGGGGTTAAAAAACCAGAAACCAATAATAAAAGCTGTAATCATAGAATTATTTTATTTTGAAAAAGAAATACTCAAATTAATTTATTCATGCCTAAATTGTTGAAAATGTATTTAATATTTCACCAGCTGTTTTGAAACATGCATTGATTGATTAAAAAAAAAGAAAATGAGGGTTATTGATTGAGTAAAATGAGAACGAGGTGAACCTAGCTCTGGTATTAACAACATCCGTGCATGGAGTGTTTTTCTGTGACCAAGAGATGGCACTCTGTTCCCTTAATATGTGGTAATCCTCTCCATATGTCCTTCATCACAGTATTCATTACACATGGGAATAGAAACCGGTTTTGCTCAGTTTTTGAATGAAAAAAAAACTACATATTTATGCAAGTACCATACAATTCATCCATAAACTGCTGCATAAAAAGAGTTAACTGTGGTGGAGATTTGCTTTGACTGACCTGTGGTACGGAGCCAGGCCATGCAGAGTGGTGTGTCGGTCAGAGAAGTCACCGTCCTCTGGAGTGAACACAGAGCTGGTGATCTGGAGCTGGACTGGATCTCTTTCATACACAGTGTAACTCACAATGTCTCCATTAGGACGGGCTGGAGGACTCCAGTCTACTCTCAACTGGAAACACAAACAGCATGAACACTTTCAAACAACCATTTAGAGACAGTAGGGAGATGAAGCTTTGTGATGTCACGATTCAGCCGTTATGTAATAGGACTGAATAGATGGAGGACTCACCCGGTTTGGTCCATCAGGCGTCAGTGAGGGAGGACCGACCCCAGAAGGAGCTGACGCGTGAGTCTTGGCTGTGGCCGCCGTGCTGCTCACGGCCCCTTTGCTGTTGTTGGCCCTGATAACGTAGCTGTATTCTACACTCGGCAACAGGGTGAAGTCGTGGTAATGGGCCTCGGTGCCGACGTAGATGACTGCACCGTCTCTGCGGAGTTCGTACCCTGTGATGATGCCGTTAGGGTGCTCCGGCGGTCTCCAGCTCACCTCCACCGACTCTGGGCCTGTTACCTTTAAGGGAAAGGTCAAAGGTCACATCAAGCAGAGCTACAAGTAACATTACACATTTGAAAACGCAACAAATCTCACCCGAGAAATAATCATAATGAAAATTACAATAATAATAATGAAAGAGTTATAATAAAATACAGTTCTAATTAAAATGGTTACCTTCGCATTGAAAATGCGGAAGGTTATGTTTTGATCGCCGTGTATTTATTTATTTGTATACATGTTATTCGCATAACAAAAAAAGTTTTAAACCGAATCGCATGAAATTTGGTGAGATGATTGGTTATTATCCGGGGACCATTTGATTAGATTTTGGGATCAATCGGGTCAAAGGTCAAGGTCATGGATAGGTCAAAATCATTTTTTTTACTATAGCACGGTCAATTTATATCCAATTGGCATGCAACTAATGCCAAAATGTTCATAATTCAAAGCCCAATCTTGTGATATGCGAAGGTATGCGCTCTACCGAGTGCCCGTTCTAGTTACATATGTTTCACTGGAAGTCCAAGATAAACAAACACACCTTAAGAGTCGGGGCAGGCAGGACAGTGGGAGGAGCCTCCTCAGTCACGATGGACAGTGAGGCGCTGGCGGTGCACCCACCGCTGGTACAAGCCACCAGGACCAGATGATATGACGTGTGTGGCCGCAGATCTGACAACACTGCATTCAGTTCTCTCCCGTGATAAGTGTCCTCGTTGTTCAATTTCAGCACATATTCAGTCACCTCTCCATTCTGGGTCAGTGGTTTGCTCCAGGAAATGTTTAAAGTATTGGATGTGACACTCTCCGCTGTGGGAGCCTCCACTGTGGCAGGTGGAGCCTCTAGAGTTGTGATGTTTGCATGTGGGCTGGTGATGCATCCCTCGGACGTGCAGGCTATAATCGAATAGCTGCAGAAAAGAATAGACGAGAATGAAAGTCTAATCATCTCTGTGAAAACGTATACATTAGCTTGAGGTTATTTGGAGTAAAGGCGAGCAATACCTGTATGTCGAAAATGGCAGGAGGTCTTCGTCGGTGTAGCTGAGGACAGTGGCGTCAAAGCTAAAGGAGAAACTGACATTGCTCCTCTGAATCCGGTAGGACTGAAGGATCCCGTTGGGCTCCAAAGGAGGGGTCCAGGACACCAACAGCTCACTGGGCTGGCCTTGGAGGTGACTCACCTTTGGGGGAGCTAGACCCCGAGGAGGGGCCTGTCTGGTTGTCACAGTCACCCATGGGCTGCGGGTGTGTCCGGTGGGGTTGTGAGTCCGGACACTGAATTGGTACTGTGTCCAGGGACGCAGACCGGCCACTGTGTACGACACGGGGCCAGCATGCTGTGGGGATGATTCTCTGAACAGCACCTGTTGTGGATAACGAAGGTTGATGAGTTATCCGATGACTCCCATTGACATGGATGGACGTGGCACCTTGATATTCAATCAGGGTGATGACAAATGGTCAAACTGACCATGAGCTTTAAAGTCACTGGCTGTAACTTGAGAGATGCGTGTGTTCAGATTCACTTACCTTTTCCCTTTCAATATCCTCTTCATGACTTCTTCCATTCCCCACTTCCTCAACATTTCTCCCGAGTAAGTAATACTCTCCAATTGGCCCGTTGGGCTGGGAGGGAGGGCCCCAGGTAAGTGTCACACGGTCTGGGCCAATGAAGAGAGGCCTGGGAGGAGGCTGAAGAGCAGGTGGAGCTGCTGCTGTGGTGACGTGTTGGGGTGGGGTGCGTGTGCAGCCGGCTGAGGTGCAAGCTTCAAGGATCAGAGAATACATGGTCCAGGGCTCCAAGCGACGAAACAGGAAGTTGCGCAACAGTCCACTGAATTCAAGGTTCCCCTCGCTGTACACGTTGTACATCTGGAAAGAAAGAGATGGAAAGCGGGAAAGAGGAAAGAAAAGTATGCAGTGGGAGAGGAGGAGAGAAAGACAAGACGTATTGCAGGTGGGTTAACGTGGGACGGTTGGAAGAGGGGAGGGACGGAGACGCCGAGCAGGTGAGAGGAAAGAAGAACACAAATGTCATACTGTAATACTAAGTATGTGGTACTGTTGGTGCAAATATATTGCTGTGTCCATGTATGTGTGAATAAGTTTCTGTTTTGTAAGTTCATAATTTACGACTGTATGTGTGTAAATGCAAAGTATTAGTATCTATCTGAGGATTCGACGACATCCTTCTCCTCTGCGAGACTGATTTGATCTGGAGGAGCACCGTGCCCCGTGTCACCTGCTCCATGCTGGAGTGTGTATTCAATGTACCGTGATTATTCCATTTGGAGCACTTGGCTGATCCCAGATCAGCAGCAACGCCCTGCCCCGCTCTCTCTGCTCCACTGTGAAGTTAGCCAGGCCGGCCGGAGAAGCCTCCAGGGTCCTGATGGCATCCCATGGACTGGACACACTACCTGAGGGTTGCAACACATCTATGCTCAATGGAGTAGCTCAGCGGTTGGTGCTGACATCATTAACTTAACAGATCAACCTACCCGCCTCGTTCACAGCTTCCACTCGCAGACTGTACTGTGTGTACGGTTCCAGACCGAAGACTGTCGCTTCTTGGACTGAACCCTGAGAGAAAAGGAGACACACCGAGGTATGATTGTAGGGAGGAGGAGATAATGCAGAGAAAAGAGGGAAGCCGATGGAATGATTGGGCAAGAGATAAACGGAGAATGGACAAAGAGCAGAGACGGAAACAGCAAAGAGAAGGGAGCGAGAGAAGGGAGCGAGTTAGTTACACAAACAATCCTGCATGTAGAAAAACCAGCGCATCTCTCATTAAATTGGGGAATGAAAAAGGAACACTGAAACAATGGCGAGCTAAGATGACATGACTTGGGATTTGTGATATCAACATTTCAACATACAGGCTCTTCCATGGTAAAGTAAGTAGACACCAGAGAAGTGAGAGACAGAGAGAGAGAAAGAGAGAGAGAGAATGGCAGCGGCCGTCCCTTGTGGGTGAATTCAAAGCTTCCAGATTGACTGTCTATGTCACACACACACACACACACACACACACACACACACACACACACACACACACACACACACACACACACACACACACACACACACACACACACACACACACACACACACACACACACACACACACACACACACACACACACACACACACACACACACACACACACACACACACACACACACACACACACACACACACACACACACACACAGTCTGCCAGTAGCTTTAGGCAGTGGGACCCAGCCCAACACCCTGGCAGACACAGGGGCAGTGTGTGTGTGTGTGTGTGTGTGTGTGTGTGTGTGTGTGTGTGTGTCTGCGATACAGTGGGAACACCATTTGCTAATTGATAAGCGACGCGCTGTTGTTTCAAAAGGCCCTGGCGTGCGATGACATGGTAGTCAGAGAGCACTCGGCTCCAGGACTGCCGGTTTGTTTATGACTGTGAGCTTTAAAGTCGCTATGAGAGTGATGTGTCTGTATGTGTGCATGTGTGTGTGTGTGTGTGAGTGTGTGTGAACATATTTGTGTGATTGCACAACATAGGCTGTATTTTTTTCATCCAAAAAAAAGAAAAAGTGTCTGTTCAGGATTGTATGCTTTCAGTTAAACAAGCATATGTAAAGAGATTAACTGGTAACCCACTTTAATGCAGCAGTAAGGGGATCAAAAAAGCTCCAATTCAAGCTGAATCAAATGAAAACCCTGACAAATCAGCGTAGCCCGGCACAGAGGATGAACCGTCTGAACAACACGCAGAATGCATGTATTCACTGTTTTCATGTCTGGGAGCCAACGTGCTTTTCATCCACAGTAAAATAGGATTAATAAGCCCCTCGACACCTAGACACGAGCTAAATCCTCCTGCAAATCACAGCACTTCTCAGTAGAGAGAGAGCGAGAAAGAGAGAGAGGGGGACACAAAGAGAGAGGGAGAGAGGGATGGAGAGATAAAAAGAGAGGGAGGTGGGGAAAGTGAGAAATAAGGGCCAAAATAAATGACATGAAGTATACATAAGTAAGGCGACGTAGGACAGACAATTAGAAAAGAGGGATGAAAAAGAGAAGAAAGAGGTGAGTAAGTTAATAACTGATGAAGAAAAAAAAAAAAAGGAGAGATAGGAGGAGGGGGAAGTGTGAGAAAGTCTACGACAGAGAGAGAGATTGAGTGAGCCGGTGAAAAAAAGAGAGAAAAAGATGGAAGAAAGCTAAAGTGGGGGAGAGAGAAAAAAAGATAGATGTGGCAAAAGTGAGAGACAGATTAAGTGAGCGAGAATGAGAGATCTCTCTCCCTTAAAAGCCGGTGAAATATGTGAGGCATGTGGCCTATAAAGCGCTTAACATATGCACATTGTCAATAGCAGCATCTGGCGCTGGCAGCTTTTATAGGAGCGTGGAGACTCTGCTACACGCCTCTAGATGGCAATACATTCAAACACTTTATCACTGAAACACACCACATTAACGGCCTCCTAACACTCATTCAGCACACACACACACACAAGCACACACACACACTCAACAATCAAGCCAGCTCAGCCTGTTAAGAGCACACAAACACGCACACACAGATCCGCAGACGAGCAGTAATCAAACGGTGCAACACTAAAACACACTCCTATTACATTAAATTAACAGCTTCTTCCCTCATGTTATGCTGTAATCTTTCTCTACCCTTTCTTACATATGCACCTGTGCAAACGACAAATAAATTCAATCAATCAATCAATCACAGTGTCTCATAATGCACAAACTAAGGAATATGAAGGCAAAATGACATGAATAACATAGTTGAAGTGAATGTAAGAGCCACTTATCCACTGCTGTGAAGGTAAACGGGAGTAGAGAAGACTCTAAATAGAGAAAAAGACCACACAGTTGGAATATAAGTCCCCAATCTTCTATTTGTAGGGTTTCTGTTATATAGAGCAAGTTACCTTGATGTGTGTAATATTAAACAGTCGTTGCTATAAAATGGCTGTTTTATTTCGGATGTTTCAGAATCAGTTGTGGAATAAGAGCTTTGTTTGCAATTTAGCAGGAGGTATTTATTTCGCTGTAATAAATGAATCTGGTTCTAGTGAAGGATTTTACATTTCTGCAGCAGCTGTAGCAGCAAATCTGATTTTGATAAATGGTTGTGTTTCTTTTTTGGAAAAGATGGCCAACATATGAAGACCACGTGAAGAGCTACGATGTGAAATATGAACGCGAAAGGTTCTCGTCAACATAAATTCAGTGAACGTGTGTGTGGATGATCAAAGTAACTAGTTAATCATGTCAAATGCAAAAGAACAGAGAGAGAGAGAGAGATGAGGGAGGGTTCAGAGAGATTTGCACAGATGTAAAGGAAAAAAAGTGTAAACAAGACAGAGGGAGAGAAACGGAGACAATGATGGGGAACGAAGAGAAGAGACAGGAAGAGGTGTCACTAATTTATACATTAAAGAGCCCTCAGATCTTACATTGTTCAACACAACTTAGCATTGAGGGATGGCAATTTATTCAATCTTTTATTTCCTCAATCTGTCTTCCCTTTGGTGTGTGAGCTGAGCTAAAGCAAGGGGTCCTCTGGAAAGTGTGTGTGTGTTTCTGCATGCATAGATATATATATATATATATATATATCGGTATCTGTGTTTATCTGCATGAATCCTAACAAGACCACATCTGCATGCATCTTTTTTTGTACCCGTGTGTCCCTAAGTGCACAGCTGTGTGTGTGTGTGTGTGTGTGTGTGTGTGTGTGTGTGATTTTCAGGTGGAGAGGCAGGGTGCGGCCGGGGGGACAGTGTGTGATACTAATTAAGAATAACCATGTGTATTTGTCAAAAGAATTATGCTGATTATCTCACAAAGGCCCCGGCACCGGGCCCGCAGAGAGACGGAGACAGAGAGACGGACCAGCATTAGCATATGGCTACACACATGCATGCACGTACACTCACATACACACACTCTCTCTCTCTTTGTCTCACACACACACACACAGGTAAAAGTAGTGAAAGTGAGCGTCTAAGAACAGACATGAAACAAGCATGCCTAATGACGGGTGATCGGGGATGTTTCTCTTCACAGGCCTCGTCTGGCCCTCTCTGCTCTGTCCTATTAAGTCCTGCAGAGACAATAAAGCACTCTGCTCTTCCACCTTTTGTATGTGCCTCAGTTCTTCCAGTGTGTGGTCAAACATGCCAAGATCAGAAAAAGCTCCAATTCAAGTCGATTCAGCTCAACTCAATTCAATTCTTGAGTCCGGTCTGTGAACACAAGCTGTGCCCTGACCGGCCCTGTGAGAGCAGTAATTGTTTTCGAAGGTTTCCGAGGCGAGCCGGTGCACCGCACGCTGCTCTCTTGCGCCCCATGCCAAGCTCTAAAGCCAAGTTTGTGTGCGTGAGTGTGTGCATGTGTGCGTGTGTGTGTGTCTACGTATTTACGTGTGCATGCCTAATTCAATGCTGTTGGAACCACTGCCCTGTGTCTGTTTGCAAATGCCCTGCGTGGGTGTCCCCGCGAGTCAGTGTGCATTAGACAAACCTTGACACACACACACACACAGACGATCGTGCGACACGTACACACACATAAAGAAGCACACTCACAGACACACACAGTGCCATTAGGCTTGTGTTTGTGGTCAGCACAGACTTAGAGAGGGACTGCAGGGGTCTGGACCAGGCAAGCCCACTTCACACCGACAGCCATGATTGGCTTTGGCGGCTCTAGACCCCAGGAACAGCACATTTGGTGTGTAGATATGCATGTGTGTGTGTGTGTGTGTGTATCTGAAAGCTGTGGATAAAGACCAGTGGACAGTAGTAATGGCGCACTGCGCTTAAAATCCACAGATATGTCCTGACATCGAAATGACGAAATGTGTTTGTCTATGCATGCAATTTTATCTTTTTTTAAAATAATTTATTATTAAAATATATATATATATTTATATATCTCCACACACATATATCGTGACCAGTGCTGCTACTTTTAATTCATTTTCCAGTTTACAGACTGTCATAAAAATGCCACACATCCTCTCCTACTTTGTTGTTGCTTTCCTGTCAAACAATAAACACAATACCTAATCGATAAACATAAATAGAAAAATAGAAAAGCAAGGACTGCATTCTCCAGACTACAGTCAAGAGTACAGCCCACTCTCACAACAAACACTTCAAAAAGATCCAGTTACACAATTTCCCTTTTATTTTACACACACGCGCACACACACACACTCCGTCCACCAGAGTTAAACGGATTCAGTCATCACAAATATACAAAACTACCATTTCTCTGAGAAGCACTCGCACTCAGCATTCCTCTAAAGTGATGACCATCACATCGCAGCCGCTGCCCTAAACACCCATTTAGACAAGTGGAGAGCACTACACTGGATGGTGTGGCCTCTTCACAGACAGACACAAAATAACACACAACCTGTCATTACTGAGAGAGAGAGAGAGAGAGAGAGAAGGAGGAGGAGGAAGTAGGAGAATATAAACTAAACAAAATCACTTGAAAGAGGGAGACGGACAAAGAGGCACTGGAGGGGGGAAAGATGGATGAGAATAACATAAAAACTGTAATTTGTGACAGAGGTAGAGAAACCCCAGATGGAAATGTAGTGATAGAGGGAGAGCTGAGCAGAAGGAGGAGTTGTGAATAAGATGAGGAGACGGAGAGAAAGATTGCAGGGAGGAGGAGAGGGAGTGTTGCAACCTGATTATTTGGCTGTTTATGCAGAAGGCTAAGAGCCCTCCAATCAGAGTTGGAGACCTCGAACTAAGGGGTCTGATAGGCCGAGGGCCCGACGAACTCTGCATCCAAGTCTCCTTACGCTCTCCTCGCATCCTTCCATCCTCTCTTCACCTGTCGTCCCCCCTCTCAACCTCCTCATCCCTCTCACCCTCTGTGCACTCGGCTCTGCATTGCTCTCCTGTCTCCACTCCTTTGTCTCCCTCATTTGTTAAAGGGTGTCACGTAGAGCAAGGGCAAAGCCGCGACGTTCCTATTTCTTTGGCCACCCTCTCCTCGGTGGCGAAGCATCACAAAGAGGAACACTGAAAGTTAGAGTGTGCAAAGCAACAGGTGGAGGAGTGAAGCTGATTCTAAATCCGGTTTCCAAGCCACAACACAACCGTCTATATTCACAGATGTAACCTGGCATGTCAGTCTAATTGAAATACGTACTGTAAAGTATTGATCTCTACATATCTTTCTTTGACATCTTTCTATTATGCTATATCCAGATTTTCATAATGGGAAACAAAACTCTGGTGGCTGAGAGAGGTCAATACACTGCAACTTAATGAAACATGCAAGTAGACAAAAGACGAGCAAATAAGAAATATCTCTGACAACAACTCTGAGACATTTAGAAATACGTCACAAAAACACTGCAAGTCAATAGAAGTATTCACATTCAATTGTCAAGCACATTTGAATTAATGAGGCTTGTTGACTGATTTGGAGAAAATAAATAGTTTAGTTATAGAAGTTGCCGCTATCGGCTCCACAAGTCTGTAGCCCGTCGGCCATCTAACCACATGTAACCACGTGTAACCACGTGTAACCACGTGTAACCACGTGTAACCACGTCCAATCACGTCTAACCACGTCCAACCACGTCCAACCACGTCTAATCACATCCAACCACGTCTAACCACGTCCAACCACGTCCAACCACGTCTAATCACATCCAACCACGTCTAACCACGTCCAACCACGTCCAACCACGTCCAACCACGTCTAAACCACGTCTAATCACGTCCAACCACGTCTAACCACGTCCAACCACGTCTAATCACGTCTAATCACGTCTAACCACGTCTAACCACGTCTAACCACGTCTAACCACGTCTAACCACGTCTAACCACGTCTAATCACGTCTAACCACGTCTAATCACGTCTAACCACGTCTAACCACATCTAACCACGTCTAACCACGTCCAACGACATCCAACCACGTCTAATCACGTCTAACCACGTCCAACCACGTCCAACCACGTCCAACCACATCTAACCACGTCCAACCACATCCAACCACGTCTAACCACGTCTAACCACGTCTAATCACGTCTAACCACGTCTAATCACGTCTAATCACGTCTAACCACGTCTAACCACGTCTAACCACGTCTAACCACGTCTAACCACGTCTAACCACGTCTAATCACGTCTAACCACGTCTAACCACGTCTAACCACATCTAACCACGTCCATCCGTCCTCCACGTCTAACCGTCGTAACCGTAAACCCGTTTCAACCGTCTATGTCCACTTAACCATCAAATCCTTTCCAGCACGCCCAACGACGCCCAACCACGCCTCAATCACGCCCTAACGCGCTCCATACACGCTATTTCTTTTCATCAATGCAAAACAACTCTAACGAGTGCACAAACTTGTTATTGAATTCCGTCGTCCACATGAAGCTTTTCCAATGCGATACTGAACAAAATGCATCTACAAAAAAAAGAAATAGTCACTTCTGGTTTGTACGAATTAAACAAAGGATTTCTAAAAGACTAATGTAGCAGGGTAGCTGCCTCTAGTCTTTGCTCTAAACTAAGCTAAGCTAAGCTCAGATCAAGTAAGCTGCAGCCTCACATCTCTCCAACAGATCGGATCCATCTTATCATCAAACTCTAGCAAATTAAGTGCATTTCCCTAAATGTTGAACTACATCTCTACTTCAGGTTAGCTCCATGGAAAGACGACAGTTTGAAGCACATGCCAACACACAGCATTCCCAAACTCGCCGTCTGTATTCATACTTTCGTGTTTTTAACACCGTGACTCATTTGTCCAAATCGAATCATCCAACTTCATCCAAGCTATATGCTGCTATAGGCTTATAGCTGGCGGGGGACGTTTTAGGATGCACTGAGTACCTATCTCCTCTTTTTCTTTTCTCCTTGAAATCACACTACTAACTCTGCTTTCCCCCCGTCTTTCTTTTTGACTTTCGTCTCATGGGGTCCCGGACCCTATGAGATAGGCATAGATCTCTCTGATGGATGGCGTCTGGTCGTCAAATTCCTGCTCATGACTACGCCACTGTCCTGTTGAGACTCCGCCCTCCTCTCCCATCTGCCTGATGGATCGTGGAGGTCTCATCGTGGAATATGCCTTACTATGAACTATTCTACTGTCAACTCACGTGCAGAGCGTCACACGTCTCAGCACACGCCACATGTTCTGATCACAGGTCCATGCTTTTATACGTCTCACAACTGCGCATGCCTAAATACACACGTTCTCTACTTTGCAGGTGACACACACTCTCACACATATATAATTAAACCTTGTGTTGGCGTTGAGACAGTTCGCTGGCTGGCCCTCGCTGTCCCGCACTCTCTGACGGGCTCTTAATGGTAAACTAACAGATTGTAAACATCTCTCTCTCTCTCTCTCTCTCTCTCTCTCTCTCTCTCTCTCTCTCTCTCTCTCTCTCTCTCTCTCTCTCTCTCTCTCTCTCTCTCTCTCTCTCTCTCTCTCTCTCTCTCTCTTCTCCTCTCTCATCTCTCTCTCTCTCTCTCTCCCATCCCTTCTTCCCTTTTCCTCTCTCTCTCTCTCTTTCTTTCTTTCCCTGGGGTATTTTTTAAACAATGTGTCCTTCATGTACGGTTGGTTACGGGGTGTACAGAAGGACATCATTAGCGCTGGTGGTTAAGCTGTAATTTACACCATTACCGAGGTAGGGGCCATTTTTATTGCCTAGTAAATTTCGGCTCTGAAATATTTAGACCATATGGCTCAATTTGTGTAATAACCTTAATTTCCAAGCACCCTTCAGCTCCCTTCAGCGCCGGCTGTTGTTGGCGGATGGTGGAGTGGTGTGGTGTGTGTACACATTTGTACGCGAGTGCACGGTTTTGGGTTGGAGCATGCACACACACGCACACACACACACACACGTTCAAACGGAAACACGGCAGAAATGTTATCTTCACGCATACTCTGCACATAACCTCTTCCACACACATTACACACTCTCTCTTCCACACGCTCTTACTGATTCATTCATTCACACACACTTAAACACACACACACGCACACACACGCATGCATGGCGCTAGCAGATTAATAGGGTGTCAGCTTGTGTTTGGGTGAGGGAGCGTCAGGCGTCGGCCAGATGGTTCTCAGGGATGATGACTGTCAGGGGTCCTGCTCTGATCAATGGGATGTATTAATACAGCACACGCACATTGTTGAACAGACACACATGAGCAGAAATATGTTATGCATGTACACAGGCACACACGCAGCCATATTCAGACACATGTATTCACATAGAGTAACACACACGCGTGCACACACACACACGGTCTAACTTCACCAGTGATCCCAGGGGCCACAGTGTAACATCTGGAAGAGCCGAGGGAGGGAGGAAAGGACAGAAGATTAAAGAATTGTAGGGTGGGGTAGAAGGAGATGTCGAAAGAGGAATGGGAGGGTGCAGAGGAAAACAGGACGGAGACCAAAGAAAGAAAAGATTGGGGAGGGAGAAAATGAGAGGGCAGGCAGAACATGCAGAATATATGCAAGGTAGTGAAAGATGTAAAGCAGAAAAAGACAAGGACATTTTATTTTAAAAGTTTTTTTTTCCTCCCCGGAGAGGATCTAGGAGTCATGAGGTGAGGGGCAGGGGCACGAAACAAAAGGTGGATGTTTCGCTGCCCAACGAAGCCTCTGGCCAGAATCTGAAGAGAAATGGGAAAGCCAAACATGAACAAAAGAGCTGGATGGAGAGATGGACGGTGGTGAGAGAAAAAGAGAAAAGTGTAAAGAGGAAGAAAATAATGGAGAAAATTATAAAGCAGAAAAAAATAAAGGAACCACAACGCAAGACAAGGAACTTGACAGTGTGAGTGACGAACACGTCTGTCGGAGAGGTGTAAAGCATGGACAGTGAGTTTGTGTGTGTGTTTATGTGGGATTGTGTGTGTGTGTGTGTGGGGGGGGGGAGACTGTGTGTGCGCCAGGCAGCGCGTCGGGATCTAGTGAGGCAGGCCGCCCGCGCTTCGTACCCTCATTCCGTCCGATTGCCATGACGACCCCATTAATCAGCCAGGCTGGCACAGAGCAAGGTTCCCAGCCTGAGATCAATACACACACACACACACACACACACACACACACACACACACACACACACACACACACACACACACACACACACACACACACACACACACACACACACACACACACACACACACACACACACACACACACACACACACACACACACACTATATCCACAAATAAAGATATAATGAGCAGAAGAAAACGAGTGAAAATTAAGGAGAGAAAAAGTTAACTAAGTGAGGATATAAGAGAAGCACATGTTCCTGTGGTTTACATAAATAAGAATCTCCTCTAGGACTTGTTTTTATGTCAATAGTTTTCTAGATGCTTCTTTCCCTGCCTCGGAGATTACAGAACACTTTGGACTGATTGCTTGTCTCTTAAACCTCAAATTAACTTAATTAAATCATTTTTCAGCATAAAGTAGAGACACAGAAGCCGAGGGGGCGTGGCCCTTTTCAAGTTGGCTCAGAACTTTGTTTCTTTGTGTATTTCTAAACAACGGAGCGTGTGCGGCGAAGGCAGCTGCGTGACAAACGACCGCCACCAGAATAAGTCTATGCCATGTCAATGAGCCTCTCACACACACACACACACACACACACACACACACACACACACACAAACAGAGTGTCCCATATCAATGAGAAGGTGAAAGGTCTCCATTTACATCTTGTATTAATTATGAGTGACAAGCCAAAGGTCACCGAGGGAGAAGAGGCCACTCGTATGGACAGAATATAGATCTATGCTTCGCTCTCCTCCCTCCTTTCCCTATCTATCACTCTGTCTCGCCCCCCCCACCCCACCTCTCTTGTTCCTTCACTTGTCTTTTCATCCCCCCCTCCACGCTCTCTTTAGGTCTTACTCATTCATGGTGCTCTTTTCTTTTATCTCTCTCGCTTTCTCTATTATCTGTATTATTCTTTGTTCTACCAATCTGTCTCCCTGCCTTTTACCCATTTCTCTCAATTGTGTGAATATTAATGTGTTTATCTCCATTACACACACACACGCACATACATGCACACACACACACACACAGGTGTGTGTTGGCGAATATCCCATTGCAGCTTTGGGTGAACTTCGCCTTGTTGAGCTCCCAACTCGTATTTAGACTAGAGGGAGTCTGCATGTGTGTGTGTGTGTGATTGTGTCTTTGGGTTGAGGGGTGTGTGTATTGTTAGAGAATCCGGCATGGCCCATACTTGTGGGTAGGGCCCTGGGGAATAGCAGGCCACGGGCAGTGTGTGTGTAGGTGTGTGTGTGTGTGTTTTCAGGCCCCTCGCTGGCAAACAGATGGCAACAGCACCACAGCTAGAGTCCAGCTTTCTTCACGTGCATCACAAATGACAATAGACACACGCATATATACACATACAACAGACAGACACACACTGTATATTATATTTATCGATCATATACTTTGTGATCAAAGAGTAGACTGGCCTCGTAGAAAAATGAATCTGTGCTCCCATCACCGAGCATTCTCTCTGTGTGTTAGCCAGATACATATTTGGACTATAACACCATTTTTTAAATATTTCCTCTTAAGGGGAATCCAAATGATTTGAACGGCAGCGATGTGGTTGAAGTGTATTCTCTCAGCTTTAATTAAAGAAGAACTGTTCCTTATTTACATGCATTTTTACGCAGTTCCCCACTGTTTTCAGATGCTCGGTATTAGTAATCGGACAAACTTATATACTTGTGAAGATAATGATTATTTACTTGGGAGGAAAATCCTTTGCGGTCAGTGATTTGCCTGAAGTCTCGCACCCATAGTCATCACCGATGTCTGAGTTTCCTGCATCGAGATGCCTTTGGTCAGTGAAACGCATTTCTGTGTCTTGAGAAGGTCTTGGGCTGTTTTTCGCAGGATGTTCTGGGTCATTATCCATCTGCACTGAGAAGCGCCGTCCAATCAGTTTGGTAACATTAGGCTGACGATAAGGACATGATATACTCATCCTGCTACTTCTATCAGCTGTGACATCATCAATAAACACCTGTGACCCAGCCATACATGCTGCCCATGCCATAACACTGCCTCCACCATGTTTCAGTGGTAACCCGTCTGTATTTAGGCTCCTGATAGTAGACTTTGACGATGACACGCCCACCTCCTCCTCCAGAGTATGGATGACCTTTGGTGGATGTTAGGAAGAGTTTTCCTTCACCAGGGAATGAATTCTGGGATCATCCACTTCATGTCTTCTGTGGTCTTTCGGGCCTTTTGGCGTTGGTGAGCTCGTCAGTGCATTCATTATTTTTTTTAATGTAGCAAACTGCTGATGTGGCCAATCACAGAATTTCTGCTATCTGTCTGATACGTTATTTTAGTTCTTTCAGGCTAATAATGGCCTCCTTCACTTGCATTGACACCTCTTTGGTCTTCATGCTGAGTGTTCCCCTGGACCAGCAAGCAAATTCAAATTCCATTCATCCATTATCCAAACCACTTTTCCTCCTTTAGGGTCGCGGGGCGCTGGAGCCGATCCCAGCTGACATTGGGCGAAGGCAGGGTTCACCCTGGAGAGGTCGCCTGTCCATCTCAGGGCACACGTAGAGACAGACAACCAGTCATGCTCACCTTCACACCTACGGTCAATTTAGAGGTCAATTAACCTGTGGGAAGACCCGGGGAACCCGGAGGGAACCCACTCTGCCACGGAGAGAACATGTAAACTCCACACAGGACCGCCCAGACCGGGAACCGAACCCAGGATCCGAACCCGGAAACCAAATCCGTAGCCCTCTTGCTGTGGGACGACAGTGCTAGCCACTTCATTTAATTTAATGAATAATTTAATTCGTTTAATTTGCATCTTTAAATTTGCATTTTTAAATGCAAATTAAACCTTTTAAATCAACTCATTTTTATGAAATAACGAGGGAACAGGCCACACGTGCTATCAAACCATTTGTCAGACGATTGTCCACTTACTTCTGACTGTGTGTGGGGGGCTGTGTAATAATGGCTGTAATTCCTCAATGATAAAAGTGGTATTGCGTGTTATATCCATTGGATTAAAGCTTAAAGTCCGAACTTCACCAAAATATTGACGGCTTCATTTCAAATGCTTATGAGTCGTGTAAATAGGCACATTTAGAAAAAGTGCGTCACTGTCCTACTTATGGCGCTGACAGAATATGTGTGTGTGCATTTACCTCCACAGTGAGAGCAATAACAGCCATTGAGTTGAGCGTTGGGTCCTGCTGGTGCTCCTTGTAAACCAGTCTATAATGGGAAATGAGACCGTTGGGCTGTCCCGGTTCCCCCCATGTCAGATGGGCTGAGTACGCACCTGTCAGAGTGCACAGCACGTGGCACTGTTACATTAATTCAACTCAAGAACATTTGAACCAAACCAGTCATCCCGTGACTTGGCGAACTCACCGGTGGGTGTGACAGTGGGAGGGGCCATATCCTGTGGTTCTGCCTGTAAGGTCAGCGCTGAAGCCCACTGGCTCAGTACGGAGCCTTTGGAGTTGTGGGACCGGACCCTGTACTGCAGGTGGCTGAAGGGTCGCAGGGCAGGGCTTGCATCATAAAATTCAAGCGGCCCACTGGACCAGATAAAAACCAGCAGCTCCTCCTCGGTTCCTCCTGGACGCCTAGAACAGAATAAATACGTGGAACAACCATTCATAACACCATCTTCAACATAGTGTTGTATACTTTTTATACATCTGAATATTATAGTTAAAGTTCTGTTAAATTGAAACCAGTTAAGTTAAAAAGCAGCATTTCCTTGAACAAGTGACAGCTTTTTTCTCTCTCGCATTTTTGGGTAACTTTGGCCCACAAAATACTGCTTTATTTTTCAAAGTAAACTATACGTGCACCTGTAATAAAAGTATATTGACATTTAAAAATATATCAAAGAAATAAAAGTTAGTCCCAAGTATGTTATCTAAAGTCGTTTTAGTATACATTAGTGCACTGAGAATAAGCACACTATAGTTGAAATAAAAAATGTAACGTCACGTCTCAAACATAATCTGTTAGCAAGTCCCTGACTGATGCAAGCACACCGATGTCTTGGTAAGCCTCTTTGTCTGTGATTATGTGGGGTTTCAGGTGTGACTGTGAGAGAGATTTTTCTATTTTATCCAAGTCCTTGTCTGCCTGAGTCTGATCATGCCAGGTGTGTCAGTGTGCGTGCGTGTGTGTGTGCACATTGCTATGCTAATGTGTGTTTCCTGAGGACTTAAAGGGCTTAGTCTGGTCTGACCCTGCATACAGATCACACAGGCTTTGGTCAACAAGCAGACCACGACCTTCAGCATGCATTAATACATACGCGCACACGCACAGACACACACCCACATGTACGTAGATTGGTAAGCAGACATTTGCTTAAAGATAGATCACCAACATGTATGTGTAATTCTGTATGTAAAGGTAAATATGTATATAATATGTATTCACAGAGTGTATTAATTTGTGTATGGTGTAGTTGTTTCTATGTCTGCTTGTCCATACTTCATCATCCCCTTTCTCATAATCCCAAAAGACTGGCTCACAAAAAACACATTGTATGTTCTACTAACTATGGTTTGTGTGGGCATAAAATCAAAGGTTAATTAATTAATAATAATAAAACACCCAAACAACACGCTAGGAGATGGACCACAGATGAACTAATAGCTGAGTAGGTCCATAATGTGCACAGTACAAGTAATGTGTATCTCAAAGTGTCCAACTGAATGGATGTGACCTAATGGAACAATGCTAGTTTTGATATTATTTGTTATTAATTTGTCTGTATTTAATAATGGCTATGATCACACATGATGCATTCACTTCAGAGGGTTGTAATGCCATATTAATAAAAAATTTGAGGCCACCCCATTATCATTAGAATTGTTATGACAATTCAATTCAATTCAGTTTATTTGTATAGCCCAATTTCACAAATTACAAATTTGTCTCGGAGCTTTAATCTCTGTACACACATAGACCCTGCCCCAAAAAAACCTCACGACCAGGAAAAAAACTCCCAATAGGGAAAAAGGGGAAAAAAAAAGAAAAGAAACCAGAGCAAGAGGAGAGGGAGGATCCTCTCCTAGGATGGACATATGCAATGTAACAGAAGGACACAGAGGAGATAAAATACATTCAATGAATATGACAGAGTGTATGAATAGTTCATAGTGAGCATATTCCACGATGGAACCTCACGATCCATCAGGCAGATGGCGGTGGGGAGGAGGGGTGGGCGGTCGCGTAGTCATGAGCAGGAATTCCACGCCCCAGGCCATCCATCAGGCAGATAGATCTATGCTGTTCTCCGAGGTCCCCCATGACCCCATGAGACGTAAAAGAAAAGGAGAGAAAGCAGAGAGTAAGTAAGATTGAGAGAGATGAGAAGAAAGAAAAAGGAAAAAGAAAGAGAAAAAAGAAGGAGACTCAGTGCATCCCTAACCTAAATAAAGCCCATAGCAGCATATCAGCAGGCTGGACCAGGCAAACCCTGACCAGGCAAACCTGATTCAGCACTAACTTAGAGGTCAAGTCAAGAAGGAGTCTCTTAAACGAGGTGTGTGTGTGTCGGACGTCTGCTGGAAGGACTTGCTGGAAAAGCTGGTGATATAAAGGCTCTGCTTTTCTACTAGCTCTTCTTCTCATTCTACTTTTTAGACTCTAGAACAGTGAAAGTATTCTCTGAATAGGGGCTCTCTAGCTCCAAGCAATAGAAGAAAAGCTATATGATGTTAAGAGAAGAATTTTAAAGTGATTCTTGATTTTACTGGGGCCAGTGCATCTTTTCTTAGTTTTAGTGAGAACACAGGCTGCAGCATTCTGGATCAACTGGAGGGACCTAAGAGATTTTTTAGCAGCCTGCTAATAAGGAGTTGAATATTACGTAGATGAAAGAATGCAGTCCTGAGATTTGCTTTGTTGGGCAGAGAGGAGTCCTTTATCTGCTGCCATTAAGAGGTCATTTGTTTTTTTTTCACCGCGTCCTCGTGCTGTGTGTGTTTTCTAAACTGATTGAAATTGATGTTAGAAAGTCGCACACTGATTTGCGACTCCACTTTCAAGGATCTTGGAGAGGAGGGGAGTTAGAGATCGGTCTGTAGTGTGCCATACCTCTGGGATCCAGTGGGCTTCTGAGGAGGAAGAACTTGAACAGCCACCCTTTGAGGAGTGTGGCCTGTGAACATGTTATTGATAATATTGATAATAAGGCCGAGGGCAGCAATTAAAAAGCAGCAATGGGGGATGGGGATCCAAGGATGGGGTGAGGGTCCAAGAGACAGTTAGAGAAAAAAATTGGTGAAAATTTTGAATATAAAAATCCTCAAATATAAAATATACCAGGGCATATACAGGTTTCGGATTTTTTTCACTGAGGGCATTCCACTTGAGGACAGAGATTATTAATCTATGGGCAAATAGTTAAAATCTTTTAATAGTTTCATTAAAAAAGTTCATTTAGTCATCAGTTTATACTTACAGGTTTACTGGAATGCTGAGTGCTGTGCTCTCTCTGTCAGTCTGAAGCTATTGCCTGGCTAGAGTTTAAAAAGATTTTTGTTTTTTTTTTTATTTTTTTTGTAATTATTGCTGCTCTGGCATTACGGATTAAATATTCTTATATGTTTTAGAGCCAACTTCGAGACAGTTGGTCGGGCTTCTGAACGTTAGTTAGCTGGCGCCATTCTCATTCCTTTAATGATTGTTGCTTCTTTTGCTTTCCGGGTCTGAGGGTTATACCAGGAGCAAACCTCCTCCTTGGGTCCATCTCTTCTAGAGAGAGGGGTCAGGAGTGTCATTCTCAAATCCTAGATCTGATGGCACTGTCACAAAAATCTGTAGACTGAGACTAGACCAGGGTCCTCTGTTATATTGAGGCGATGGTATCGAATCAAATACTAAGCTTTTAGAAGTTAAGTTAGAAGTCTTTTAATCTTTTACTAACGGTACAGAAAATTTCAATAGTATAAATTCATTCATTATATGAGTAAGAAAGTTTATGAGTTAGGAGGTTGTGGTCTGATGATCTCAATGTTCAAATGCAGAGGAAGATGCTCAGAACGTTACACTTCAAAAAGTCTCAGGTTGGCGATAAGAGTGGGTGGTTTGATATGCAAAGCGTGGGACTTTGATTCTGTCTCCAGTCAGTGATAGTGTCTTTTAACCTTGAAGGAAATCTTCCCTTTACCTCAACCGAGTAGTTAAGAGTTGCCATAACTTAAAAATGGAGGGTAGCATGTCAACGATCAAGAAACAACACGAAAAAGAAAAATAATCGCATGTGAATATTTCACATCACAACTATTCACGACAGTGATACAAATTTGGGTAAGTGTCAACACTTTCATAAATGTTCCCTGGGAGAGACACACCAGAAAATCCTTTTGACCAAGAGCAGCATCTGACAGTCTGTCCGAGGTAAATTGTTGTATCACCTAAGCTGGTTATCTTCTAGCGAATGCTCTGAAAATTTGAGGTCATGCGTTCTATATGTCTCGGGCTTTTATTGTGAAAGCTAAGAACGGAAGGAGTGGATGTGTCAAGGTTCAAAGGAGTAATAAAGTTTGTCATCTTGGTTCATAATACGGGAGCCTCTGTGTTGTTGTATACTGTAGTGTATGTTTTAAATATGTCCGCTCCACATATCCTGATTGGTTGATGCCTTTATTAGTGGTGAAAAAGCTCAGAAAAATCAATCTTGAACCAACAATTTTCTTTTTATGTAGCTTTTTTGCAGCATAATATTCATGTTCTGAGTGAATTTACTCATGATAACAAATTTGATTCATCTGCAAATTAATCACTGGACAAAAACAGCCCGGTGTGTAAAGGCCTTCAGATCTCAACCCATTACATTACATTTTAGGTACAGGGTACAATGTGCCCTCAGTGAAATGATTAATGTCCTCTGAAGTATTTATTTGACTGTATATACCTAATTTGTGTGTTTTTTGTGTGTATGTTACCTGTATATATCGTAGGATGTGATGAGTCCGTTGGGTTTTTGGGGAGGTGACCAGTGGATCTCCAGGACTCGGGCTCCAGCTGCCTTCACTGTGGGAGCCAGCTGACCTTCTGGGGCGGTCTCTAACGTCCGAGCAGACACACCCTCTCCGACGCCACACCCACCTCCAAGGAAACAAAAACAGGAACAGTTAGTCCCAGAACATACATGCAGTGCGTCTTCAGTGCATTTGACAATCCCCACGGCTAAAAATCTGTCCTATAATTTTTGTCATTTTCTTTTCAGAATCCATCCTCCAACCACCTCTGGACTTTACGGCTGAATCCATTTTATCTTATTTAAAACGAGGAAACAAAAAAAAAAATAGTTTAGCTCCTCTATGAACGCTTGCATGATGAAGGCACATATTTTAAGTCATTTCCTATTGTTTAGCGAGTTTTAGTGGGCACGAAAAATACATTTGCTTTACCCACCCTCGTACTTTGAATCAAACAGATTTTCTCACTTTTAGAAGTTGATAAACATGTCAGTGGGCAGATTTGCAGAAGACATATTGATTATTATAGAGCTTGTTCCTGAGCAAAGCCAGTGTAAAACAGAACTCATTAACCTCCACAATGTAACAGTGTATGAGGCGTTCACCATTCACACAGCCGACTGCCTTGTGGATTGTAAATCTTTCAAACTGAAACCAAATACTTACCAATTTGACAGGCCTGCACTCGGATGTGGTAGGCGGTGAATGGCTCTAGACCAATCACAGTGAGGCGACGAGCTCGGCCAGCAGGACGAGTTACGCCTCCGTCGCGTTCTGGATTCAACAGGATGACGTAGTCTACAGGCTCGCTGCTGCTGAGCTGAGCTGCGGAGAAGCAGAAAGGAGAACGTTTCTACCAAAACAAAGAAGATAAATGATTTACTTTTTACACTTCGATCCAGAAGGACCAAGCAGACCATCAAAGCAGAGCTGGTCACATTGTGCTGAACTTTGAGTTATCTTTCATTATTGGGTAGTTGTAGAATTAAAACACAGATTTGCACTTCAGTGGCACTTAAATAGCTCTTATTGTGGTACTTTAGTAGTTCGACTATGTTGAGGAAATGTTACTTCCTGTATTCTTGTTGTTCTTAGTTTGTACTCTAGGTTGAAATGCACTTATTGTAAGTCGCTTTGGATAAAAGCGTCTGCTAAATGACATGTAATGTAATGTAGAAAATGCTTTACTTTTGTATTGCCGCCAAAACCTCGACAGGTCACAGGTATAAAGATGAGAGAAGTCTTATATTTGCCTTGATGCTCAGAAATATGAAACAACTGTGGCAAGATATTTCAACATCTGAAGGTCGGTTGACGCACAATACAAAAATGGTATTCACGACTCCATGCTGTCTACAGCCAACATGTTAGGTAACTTTATAAAGACGTACCTGTAATGTACTCAGGAAAGACACTAGTTAAGACCAGATGTTTGTATTTGATCCTGTATATATATATATATGGATATGAATAAACTAAATAAATAAAGGAACTATCTGTACAATATATGATTCCTACAAGTGCACCCACATACTTTTGTCTTCAAAACCTGATCTCACCGTCACAATCTTGGCCCCTTGGTCTCACAACGAGACAAAAAACACACAAATGTATACATACAGAAACACCCACACAGATACTCACACGCACGCACCTAGACTTTGTTAATATTCTCACCGGCGGTATTTTCCATAATTCAGGCCAACTGTATTGTGATGGGTTATTCAACATTCATGAACTCTGGATATCTCGAGAATGAACTGATTACCAGACAAATGAAAGACTTCAATTATTCACCCCCCAACTCACATATGCACACATGCACCTAAACACACACACACACACACACACAGACAAACAGACACAGATCATAATGCATCTCTCATTGATCGGCGTGTTGCTCTGCCATCGATGTTTAATCGTCACCGTGGTCTTTAACTTCTATTATTTACAACCAATCAGCTGCTTGGCCATCTCCCATTTCACACGCACACTTACATACAAAAGATATTCACGCAAATAAAGTGCTGCTCACACACACACACACACACACAAAGGCAGACACACACTGTGATGGAGGAATTGATCTGAGAGTAAATGTCTTTTTAATAGCCGTACGTCAGTGCTTTGGCAGTCGATGTATGCATATGAAGACACCAACACATGTGCATGTACGTACACACCGACGGTCACACTGTGAGAGAGTCTGACACACACACACAAGCCGAAAACACTCCAGACTCTGGGCTCAGGGAGTTAACCAAGCGTGAGAACCCAGCCGATATTTCCTCACCTTTAAAATCAACCCATAATGACAATAGAATAGGCCTGCCTATGGAAATGTCTCCTCAGTGATGTGTACACACACACACACACACACACACACAGTGAAGTGTCGTAGCTAGTTGGCCCTATAAGCGGTTTCTGAGATAGGAAACCAGCCTAATGAGAGAGTAATAGTCAATGATAGATGGGTTGGGGCAGACAATCACTGCCCCATAAGCAGGCACCTCTGCAGTGAGTGTATGCTCATGTAAACCTGTGTCTGTGTGTGTCTTGAGAGGCCAGAAGGTGAATGGAAAACTACTCTGGGACCCCTCTCTCTGTCTCCTCATATCAGAGGAAGAAGCCATTCACGGCAACAATGTGTGAGTAGCATGTTTTATTTCTCTGTCTTGTAGAGATAAATCCAATAAGTGTGACAAATATTATTTTAATGTTGGTCAGCGTTATTTAAACTATCGGGAACCTTCTTTTTCTGGGAAAAAAGCTGTTTTGAGAAACTGAATGTGTCGTCATCTCTTCTCAGTTCCTGTGAGGACGGAGCGATTCGACTCTTATTTAGAAACGCTCCTGCTGCAGCGTGACACGAGCATGTTCAGTGATTTATAAATTAGAAGGTTAAGTCTAATTGAGTCTTCCCCTCTGAAAACAGATTTAAATGTCTTACAAACACCGGATCGAGCCCCCCTGGCTCTTTGGGATCACTTCTCGGTGACCACAACATTACCCACAATGCCACCGTAAAGCTGTGGTAAAGAGTTTACGCATGCATTAATAAAATAGGTCAGAGGTTTGACTAGTTAATGGCGCATCAAAACATCAAATAGAGCCACTGGATCCCATTTAAAAGTGTTTTTGTTTGATGATATTGTCGACGCTCCTCAACAGTCCCAGGATAATGTAACAATTCTCAAGGATGATTTGTTTTTAAATCTAAATGTTTACATTTTATATAATTTACTTCATAAAATGTGCCACAGCTGCATACATAAATCATCTTTGACTTTGGAAATGATTTCTGAAGTAAAACACATTTGATTAAGCGCTGCTGCAGAACATCAATAAGTTAAGTTTCATCATCAAAAACCTAAACAGTGTTTCATCCCTATTGCAGTCGGAATTCAAACGCTTCACGACAAATGATTTCACACCATCCACCCGTCCGTTTAGACTCACCAGGAGGGGTCCAGGCAAGAGAGATGGAGTGGGGGCCCAGCACGGTCACATTGTGCGGAGGTTGGATCCCAGTGGGGCTTGAGACGGGTGTTTGTATAACATATGTGTCACTCACGCTGGTCCCACCCCCGGTGCTGGCCTCCAGCTCATACACATACCTGAAGAGACGGCGAGGGACAGAGGGAGCAGATGAGGGATCAAGGGAGAAGGAAAGAAGGTGCAGAATGTTAACAGTCCCAGTGTAGTGAACAGGAGCTGGTGGAGATCATGGCTGGAACAGCCAAAAGATGATAGAGAGTTTTATTAGTATATCTCAAATATATGTTAAATTGTCTCAGCACTTTCCACCAGTTTCCTACACAGTGCTGGTAGTTATTCACCTCGCACAGGAGCTGGATTCTCCACTTATGGGAGTGAAAATCTTGCATTTCGAAGTCCAGCGAGCAGCATCCTGTGAAGAGCTACCGGCAGCTATGGTTCTTAATTTGAATTAAGTGTCACAAGTGTCATCTTAACCTACCACATTAACAGAAATATCATAATCTACTACTCCAAACAGCAACACGAAGCAGGACATCCGCTGGTCTGAATGTCAAAGGGGCTCTTTAACCAGAGTTTATGCTGTTTTTAAGGTGGATTGTCACACAGCAAATCAGCTCCAGCCTACCCACTGCATTTAATACTGTAGTCTACATTGCTTTGGTAACTCTTCTATGGTTTGTGAATCTACATACACTCAGCAATGCTGTGTGTATTGGGCTGGAGAAAGAGTTAACTCTGTCAGTAACTTTCAGAGGTCAGTCCAGGATTGTTGGGATTGGTAAACAGGAATAACTGAACCATTGGATGTGATATATGTATTTTATGAAAGTGATATACAAGGGCAGAGTCCCCAGCCTCGACTTAGCATCATGTGGGAATGTATTCTATCCCTTTTAGCTTTTTTTTTTTTTTTTTACAAGAACTGCATGAGAACTGTTTTATTTGTCGGAACGGGAAAAACTATTTAGATCAGCCTGAGAACATGGATCACCAGCATGTTTTTTGATAATTAATAAAATAACAACTGGAAAGACTCCCAAGAAATCATGGCGAATGCAAATAGATTCAAACGTATTATGCCGTGATGTTGATTGTGTGCACAGTCCATGTGTGTGTGTAAACTCATACGGCGACTGCACTTGAGGTGCATATCTCTCTCTCTCCATCAGACATATCTCTCTCTCTCTCTCTCTCGTCTGTCTCGCTGCCTCTCTCGTACCATTCTCTACCTCTCTCGACCATGACATCATAAGATAGATTTCCCTTTTAAGAGCGTGCGGCTGGCTGGTGCTAAAGCCTACATTAGCTTTGTAAGTGGACCACCATTTAACATTAAAAGCCTTTAATTTGCTATAAAGTCCAGCACACATGCATTAATAGGCGGCGGTGTTGGGTTATTGTTCCTCTGCAGAGCGTTTTAAACAGGAGACCATTAGCGCCTCTGCAGTGAGTTAGAACGCAGTCAGGAAAATGTATTAAAGCTACTCATAGGTTACTTTCATAGACACACACACACAGAAAAAACAAAAATAAATGAGACGCACCAGCTGTAGAGGAGAGACAGAAAAAGACAGAAACCCTGAGAGCGAGTGTGATGGAGAGGGAGACTTCTATCATGGCATACGGTTTCAGTGGGAGAATGAATTCAAACACTTCATCACTGGAAGATATTTACTTAAATGTAAACACCGCCTTGGGATATAACAAATAAAGTGGCGTGTGTGTGTGTGTGTGTGATAGGTAATGTGTGAGAGGGGCATTTGCATCTGTTTGGATGTGGCTGTGTGTGTGTGTGTGTGTGTGTGTGTCCTGCGGGGCCAGCCAGAGGGAATAGGTTAATTCTCTCGTCATCTTAGACACTTCCTGGGCTGCCGAAGCAAAGTGACAGCTAATCAACATTGTCATAAATAATCAATGGCCACTTTGAGCAGTCTCACGCACATACACGTGCGCACGCAGACGGGCATGCGTGGGTCCACACACACACACACACACACACACGTGCACGCACTCGGCAAAAACACACAAAAGACTGCCTGAATAATGGGGCCGGTGCTCCCTGTGTAATTCTTGGTGCAGGGCTAAATTGGGAAAAGAAGGAAGGAAGGATGAAGGGAATGAGGTAAGACGGGAAAGGAGGGAGGGTGAGAGGAAAGAGAAGTGAATAGGAAGCGAGACAAGTGATGAGAAGCGAAGGGTCGAGACGGGAACGCCTTCTGGCGGACTATCTGGAATTAGGGAAAATTAAACGTCACACAAACACACACACACCACACACTGTCCTATCTTCCGTCCTTTCTCTTTCACACACTCAGAGGAGATGGGAGTACTGCGGGGTGTTATCCCAAGCATTTTCTATTCGGGGAAAGGAGAAATAGAGAGAAGGCCAAGGAGAGAACAGGAGAGAGGTAAAGGGGGGGGGGGGGGGATCCTTTTACACTCTCATAATTAAAACAGAAAATCCATTTTCGAAAAAATACACAGATTAATAAAGGTTAAATGAAAACAAACAGATAAATAAAAATCTCCGCTCCGCTGCCGTCTGTAAGCAAAAGCCAAATCTGATTTGTGTTTTAATGTGTGTACGTTTTAATGTTTGCATCCGTCACGGCCGTGTCAAATATTTGCTCATTAAATGACACAAACAGACGTATACAGAGTGCAGTCCTGAGAAAGAGACGTGGGTGGAGACGATAAAAGAGGAAACATAAGGGTGACCCCAATATAAACACGCGTGCACTCAAATGGGAAAATATTGAAATTAAAAGGGATGATTAATCCCGAAGCTACAAGTGAAGTGTGTTTATGCACGTCAGACTTCTGCACATGTGTACACACTCAAATACGCTTACATCCATGCGTGTGTGTGTGTGTGTGTGTGGGGGACGCGTGCGAGTGATCGCTCGCTACCTGTGGTTTGGCAGGAGTCCAGTGTCGGTATAATTCCGGTCACGGTGGTCTCCAGTAAAAATAGTGTGACCGTCTCTGTTCAGTCTGTACTGGGAGATGTGTCCATTGGGCCGGGGTGGCTGATCCCAGTACAGCTCCACCGCAGATGTGTTTATCGTCAGATGTCTGGGGCTTGACCATACACCTGAGAAGCAAAGGGGGGGAGAAGAGGTGGAGTGTTTCCCCACGTTAACTGGCAGCCATCATTGATGTGTATTCCTTTTTCTTTATGTCAGACAAACTGAACCTAACATCACATCATGTACTCAAACGGGATCTTTAAAACTGTCGGTTATAAACAGCAGCAAATATAAAAGCGTGTTTTTAATTAACCTGGGAAAGGTTGAATCACTATTTAGTTTACTGGAACCTGAGAACAGTTGATCAAATGAGGATGCAGATAATAGATTTATTGAGTCATGACTGAATTACTTCAATGATGTAAAAGACAGCTACGTTTTGTCATGAGATAATAATGAAACAGTGTAAAGAACATGCATCAGGATGCGGTTCTAATGTGTAATTGTATTATTTTAAATAAAACCCAAATGGTCTAAAAGGAATTTATTCACATTTAACTCAAATTAAATCTGGTGACTAATATATAAACCCAAACATGTAGCAGATATGTTCATTATAATCACACAGATAATTATTTTTTGATTATATGAAATCATATAGTGGACATTGAGATACACGTATAAGTGTGGAGGGTAGTGGGAAAGGAGCTTAAAATAAAATTTAAAAAGAGGTATCAAAAGAAAGACACAATTTAGATGAAAAGGGGTTGAAAATGTGCACAAAAGGAAAGAATGAGATATTTAAATTGAAAAGAAAGAGCATAAATATTGAAACCTTGGGAGGAGAGATGCATGTGCAATAGGTTTCAATGGGAGGAGTAACGAGATGCCAGAGAACAGAGTGGAGAAGACGGAAAAAAAGAAAACAGATGTGGAAGGAAAAGATCAAGACAAGAGAGAAGGAGAGGAGGAGGGGCAGAAGAAACAAGAGAGCACATGGAAACATGAGAAGTGGATGAAGAGAGGATAAAATCCCTCTGATTGGAGTTCTTTAATAAATAAAAATCCACAACGGCATTTTAGCCAGGCAACCAAAGGAGGCTTCGTTCCACTGTCGGCAACGGTGAGGAAGAATAGAGAGAGAGAGAGAGAGAGAGAAAGGTGAAGGGAGAGAGGGATATGGTACAGACCAAAGCAGGGCGAGCGAGGGGGAGGATTCATAAAAGGAAAGCAGTGAAAGAGAAAGAGAAGTTAGAAGAGCGGAGCGCAAAAAAGAGAACATCTATCTTAAGGATGAAGTAAAGAGGACGATGGCAGAGGACGTATTCATAAAATCCAAGAGATATTGTTACATTTCAGTATTTATCAAAAGGAAAATATCTTAAAGTTATCATATGTGGTTCAATTAAAACAAGCTTTAATAATAATACCGAAAAGGTTTAACTTTTTTTGCATGTATGTAAAAAAAAAAGGCAAAAATATATACACAAAATATTTGGACATTATTCTGGATCTTAGAGACCTGTGGACTCGCGATGACCACTTCATTTGTACATAAACATCAAACAGAGAGAATTTCCTAAAATATTTATTGAAGGTTTAAAGGTTTAACAGGATCTCCAGGGAATTCATTGGAGTGTGTGTGTGTGTGTGTGTGTGTGTGTGTGTGTGTGTGTGCGTACCAGCAGGGGAGGCTTGCATCGTGCGTCCTGTGGAAGGTGAGCTGGCTCCACATCCAACAGCTGTGCAGGCCACCAGCACATAGCTGTAGTCTGTGTACGGCTGCAAACCTGTAACACACACACACACACACACACACACACACAGACACAGACACACACACACACTTAAGATAAATAACAATATTTAAAAAGACCAATCACACACACTCACTTTACCAGATGTTATTAGATATATTTTACCATACACTGTAGATTAGTTTTTTCAAAACTGTAGAAAAAGGGATAAAGAAACAAAACAAAATGAAAACTATAGCGTCAAAGTAAAAAAGGGGAAAGCTTGGCCGGCCCGTATCACCAGCTCTCTCCCTCTCTATCCATTTCACTCTCCCTGCCTCTGTTCTTTCCACACTCTCTCAACAGATGGATCCATATCTGTCGGTGTTAAATTATGCATGCCATAACTCAATAATGAAACAACGTAAAGATGGGCAGCCGCGGAACTGACATGGGATAGGACCGGTCCGACGCTGTAATGTCATCAGCTTTTGATCTATGATAATTATGATACCTCGGTATGCGTTTAGGCTACAGCGTCCAGACATGATTTATTTATAGGCAGCCGCTATGCAGTCTCAAAGAAATCACACAGCGCTCTTTTAACTGCAACCACAGAAGAAATCTGCTTTTGGTGTTATATTGAACCTTTTTATTGGATGATTTAAATACTCAAAGTTGCTTAAACAATTCCACATGAACCTAAACAAAGTTACCCTGGAGTTAAAAGCACTTTCTGGTGATTGAAAACCTTTGTCTCCTTGGGATATATTCTCTGCCCGGGTTCTTGATATACGGCGGATGGATGGGGATTAATGGATGGATGCAAATCCTTAATGTTGTCATGGGGGTGGACTGGGTGTTTTATGGTCATTCACTTAGCTGACAGCATACAACAGCTTACAAATCAAATTGAAGGCAAAATGAAGGAACTAAAACGACTCTATTTCAAGAGGATGATTATAAAAACAGGGACAGGGTGTTGAATTCTTAATTCGCGCAATTGTAAATGTGGACATAATACATATTTTTACATCAATAACGATTTTTGATAGCTTAAATAAATATGTTTTAATACTGAGAGAAAGAGCCAGGCTGTGTTATAACGACATCATTTTTTTTTAATTGTGAAAAAAAAGAAGTAAAACTTCTTCTATTTACTGGCTTTTCACTAATATTATATGTCAGTTATCACACAAGGAATATGGTTAAAAAAAGAACAAAAAACTAAATTTTAATATGTGTAAAAGATATGTAAATATATATATATTTTTTTAAAGATAAAAGTCCCAGAATAATCTAAATCATCTATTGATGCTTCCAGCTGAGTATATTTGGATGCTGACAGCCAGAGAGGGAGAGCCTACTGTGCGCCTCAGCTGCTATACGCATATCAGTATCCATCCTGTGTTGATTACTACATACGGCAGAGGACACACACACACACGCACACACACACGCACACACACACACACAGCGGAGTGCTTCACCACGGTTTCCTCATGTCTCTTTCTACTGCTTAGCCTGCTTAACATGCCTCGCAGCCTGCCACGCTTAACACAACCTCTGATCAATGTGCGTGTGTGTTTGTGTGCGTGTGAGTGCACATGTTCTCAAATTGTTGCCCTATGTTTGGGTTAAATAAAGGAAATCTGCCAGCCATACAAAAGTACTAGGATTGAAGCGAGAGGCTCTGTTACACTATTTAACTGCGCAACTAAGCGCGTGTGCACTCCAGCATGGTAAACGATGTCTACACGGCAAGTGATGTCATTTGTTGCAACGCTGAATAAAGCGGTAAGCCTGCGCTGCGTTTTCTTACACACACACACAGACACAGTGACTCTACGGGACTCAGAACGGGCTGGAAATCGGACGTACAACTACGTTATAATATTCCATATAGAGCACACGTACACAACTTTAAGAGGCTTCTTGTGTTGATGGCTTCAGAGGGAGTGAGAATTAGAACTGTAAGTGAAATCTGTGTGCAAATACACAATATTAAGAGCGCTTTAACGTGTTGCCCGTGCCTCATAATTACTCAGTTCAGGAAGCAGAGAGCATGTGTGTAAAAGTGGAGTTACCCTTTCTGCCCTCTGTGAAAGGAGCAGCCAGAAACTACGACAAAGACGAGGCCAACAGACTCAGATCCTCTCCTTCTCCAACCGCTCCGTCTCACGATGTTTCAAATATGTATCCAGAACAAACACAATTATACGACTTCTTCGACGTGGATGTGCAGATGGGTGCAAAAAAAACACACAAACACCTTTGATGTTTCTTGGTGTGTTTCCAAATTACTTTTGACAGCCAGCCTGAAGAGGGCAGTGTTGGTCTGCTGAAGAGATGACACCATGTCTACCACGGTGTGTGTGTGTGTGTGTACGTGCAACAGAAAGAAAGATGTGCGCGTGTGTTTACCGGCACCGACTGTATGTGCGCTTACCAGTGCATACACACATGTGCTTATGTGCTTGATTATGGACGAGACGGAGGAAGCTTCAATCATTTTTACAGTGATCACTGGGAAGTGAGAAACGGGTGGAGGGCGTTTTGATGTGAGCAGCCAGTGTCTCACTAACTCAGAGTGAGACAAGGCTGTTACTGTCGTAGTGAGAGCTGGACATAGTCGAGATAGAGGTGTGTGTGTGTGTGTGTGTGTGTGTTTGTGCAAGACAGAGAGACACAGAGGGTGTAAGACAGTAAAGTTGAAGCTTACATTCAATTACTAAAGTAAAAGGGACAGACTGTGTTTGTGAGAAAGAGACCAAACAAGAGACAGGCTCGTGAGGCTGTTGTTGGGGAAGTATGCTGGTGTGTGTGTGTGTGTGTGTGTGTGTGTGTGTGTGTGTGAGTGTGTTGCAGTAAAAATAACTGATTTAAAACTGCTTTTTATTGACAGGTTGTCATTCCCTGTTTGCATTAGAGAATATGATAGGATGATTGGCACAGGCCACAGTGCCATGCCGGTTACCTGATACACCACATAGACAGAGGGAGAGAGAGACAGACAGACAGAGAGAGAGAGAGGGGGGAGAGAGAGACAGACAGAGAGAGACAAACAGAGAGAGATGGTGAATTGAAAGAGAAGATGGGTGGAAAGAAGCTGGAGAACCAGCTAGGAAAATGAGGAGTTGAGATCTGACTAAAATGGAAAATAGAAAGAAAGATTTTTTTATTATAAAAAACTAAATTTGCTTTATTTGCATGACAAACTGAAAAAAAGAAAGATGATTCATCAAGAAAAAGCACCGAAAAAAACCCAAATAAAAAAATAACAGAGATAAAGGCGGGAGGAGGGAGGGAGAGGAGAGCTTTGATAACACCTCTCCTAAATAATTAAGAGTTTGACTTCCTGTCTGTGGCTCCCTAATGCAGAGATTGTCTGGGATGGAACAATGAGATCAGGTTCACACACACACACAGACACACACACACAGACGCACACGCATGGACGCATAGCACACACACACCAGAGAGAGATATCCTAAGCAAGCTAGCCTATAAGTGCAGGTACAACTTAGAATACAGTAAATATATGCATAGTATACACAACATTCTCACACACACACGTGCATGTGCACAACGAGATAAACACACATACTGACTTAATTTACGCGCATATTCCCAAATCTCAGTATGGATGATAGGGCCGGGAAGTCGAGATCACTCACATTTACAGTTTTTAACCAATAAATAGAGCTATATATATATATATATATATTAATTGAGCTTAAAGTAAATATGAACTGTGTTAACTCTCACCTCAGAGAACATCCTCTCTCCTGCCCACTGCCCCATTGAGTTCCACCAAGTTAGACGCACACGTCATGAACTCATTCCACATATTGTTAGGTTCACACTTCTTATGAAAGACAGATTTGAGATTGATACATGAAACTAAAAGTTATCTTCTGTCAACCTCCCCCCCCTCCCCCGTCTACATTCCTGTACCTATAGCACGGACCAATCCGAGCAAGAGGGAAACGCATTAATAAATAAAAGAACATACTCTATTCCCTGCTGTTCTGAATTAATAATGAGCCTACAAACGACCAATTAAACACATGATTAATGTCATAATCTATATAATTGCAGGCAATAATTCATTGTGAGCTAATGGTAGCAATACTTAATATCGATTCACATGGGGTGTCTTTGTACAGTTGTGCTTAATTCTTTCTATGAAGTGTCCCTTTTCAGAACTGTTAAAAGTTCCATTAATAAGAGTCTATTTCTTGCTTATCCTAAGGCGAAACATTGATAAACAGGAAAGAAACGGTAGAAGCCACAAATTTAAAAAAAATACATTTTAGGTTCCGGCATCATAGAAGCAGCCGCTTACGTTCGTCTCAAATATTTGTAAATGTACTTGTTTTACAACAGATTTTTAATATAAACTTTTCTTAACCCTCCTGTTACCTTTCGGGTCAATTTGACCGCAGGCTGTTTTTCACTGTGTCAAACATATAAGAAATATCAATTTTTTTATTTATTTAAAGGGCTATTTAGGTAGTCAACAAACAAACATAAAGTACCTCACACTTAAACTTGGAAAACAATATTAATTCTAATAATTTTCTGGAGGTTTTAATTGCTGGGGTCAAATTGACCCCGAGGGTAAAATATGTCAGTAAAAATATAAAGGTAACAGGAGGGTTAAACATTGAATGGGGTCAAATTGACCCTAAGGTAACAGGAGGGTTAATAAATGAAAGCCTCAGGGACACAGTTCTCCAGTTTCTTTGGTTGCAGTGAGGGAGTGAGGGAGTGAGGGGGTGAGGGAGTGAGGTCTTGGCGTGTCTGTCTGTGACAGCGGTGAGAGTCGTCGGCGAGAAGCAGAGGATGAATGACGCCGTATTAAACATTAAAGATGAGGGAGTAGCACAGCAATTATTTCTGTTCATATTTCACTGGAAACACTCGTCCATCCATCTTTTCATCTGTCCCGCTCCTTCTTCCTTTTCTCCTTCACTCCATTTCAAAGGGTGTCATTCTGTGCCCCTTTCATTCCTTGGCTCACCCACCACTACTTCTCTGTTTTACTTGCTACCGTATTGTTTTTTTTATTTTTTTCAATTTCTAGGCGCACGTGTTGGTGTGACACTGTTTGAGGATCTTTGATTTAAACTAGAACACACACAGTATGAACACTGCGTGTGCGTGTCTGTATGCAAATAAGCGTGTCGAGACACATGACGAGACAAACTAAATTATGTTTCACTAAAAACACAATGTCACTAATGTTCAGTTATATGGAATACAACTTTAATATTAGTCATGTATAATTGTTCCACATTGAATTAGGAAAAAGAGCAGATAAGAAGGTACATGAAGTATTTTTTTACCATTAAACATCATAAATATATATGGAGTAGGGTTGTTCTGAGCTGGTTTGGGACGACTCAAGGCTTTTTCTTTTTTATCAATCTGTAGTGGCAATAACATGTTGATCCATTTCTGACCTTCTGTTGTTGTAAAACACAGCATTTCAATACATGAAGACACAGGAAGCCATTACAAATGAGTACACGTGCTATTGGAAGAGACACGTTGCAATGCGGAGAGACAAGAGCGGGTGAAAGAGAGCGCAAGAGACACAGAGAGCGAGAGAAAGAAGGATAAAGAGAGAGAGAGAAACTCCCCCAGTAGTGGGTTTTGGCAGAACACGCAGGGTTTCCCAGTGTCTCACTGGGGGACGGGGGAGTTTCACACACACATGCTGGTTGCTTACACTGGCGCGTGCGGCTGGTACAGTATTACAGCACATTACCATCTCTCTTTGGCATTGTTTGCTTTGCCTCATGCCTCCACACACACACACACACACACACAACTCCTGACCATACAAGCCAACCACAGGCACCATGGGAATAGTCTATTGGCTACTGGCAAAGCCGACGCCTGGTCCGAGTCCAAGACGGAGCGGAGAGCAGAGCCGTGGAGGGGAAATGCCACTGAAATGCAGTCACTCCACTCTTCCACGTGAACATTCAATGGATGGAAAAACAAATCAGCTTAAATGTTTACATTTGAAGCTAGTTTCATTATTATAATTCCAGCGACGGGAAGTATGTCTTTCTATGATTCTATTGTATTGGCCTGTCTCTGTTGCGTCTCCAACATATTTCAATAAAAGACAACACATGTTTGCTTTGCAATGCGTCATGCAGGTTTGTGTGTGTGCGTGTGTGTGTGTGTGTGTGTGTGTGTGTGTGTAGTGACTGATGGCAGCAGGCCAGCAACGCAGCTCCTCCTCAGGGTTGATAAAACCCACAAATTCAGACAGTCCTAACGCCACCAGGCTGTGTGCTGATCTACAATTTTAAGACACACTTACACACTGTATGTTCAGTGTTTTGTGAGAGCGCTGGGTCTCGACAACTGTTATGTGCATATTTTTTAGTTTTGGTCACGTGTGTTCTATTTGAGCTTGTGTGCCCAACTGCTATGTTTGAGTGTGCTTATGCCGTGTTGTTGGTTGTGTTCATGCAACTGTGTTTGTGTCTGTGTAGGATAGAGAGTGTGGTGGGAATCAGGTGTACATTCAGTCCTTAGATGGCTTCCAGAAACCAGCATCCGTCAATATGTGCATGACAAAGAAGAAAAAAGAAGAGGGGGAGGAGAGAAGAAGAGAAAGAGGAAGGGAGATAGAGAGAGAGAGATGACAAAGGCAAGGAGCACAGGGAAGAATATCTGGAGTGTGAGGTCAGGAGGTGAGGAAACAGGAGACAGGATAGAGGACTGTTGAGGAACAGAGGAGAAGTGAGGCCTAATCTCAGAGAGTCTTACCAGTCACCGTGTAATTTCTGGGCCCGTCGATGTGTGTGAATACGGTTCCTACGCCGGTCTGGTTCAGGTGGTACTGGTGTACGTTCCCATTGGGACGAGTGGGTTCAGACCAGCTCACAAGGAGGGAGAAAGGGCTTAAAGCAGCTACCACTGGAGGCTGCACGCCCTCTGGGACGCCCTGGACGGTCACCGCCACCACCTAAAACACACAGGGACATTCACACAAAAAGTATGAACGCATTTCTGATATTTTACCGAATATAAAAGGAGTGGCTAACAGAGGGATTTCTGCGGTGACCCTTTATGAATGTAATTAACACGAGATCACGACACAATAAAAAACTGCATCCAAATTCAGGGCTTCTCTTTACTTTGCTGGTAATATATGTATTTCTCGAATAATAAAACAGAAAGGTAAAATGTGGACAGCAACGTTGAAACCAAAACACAAACTATCACCCGCCTACATCATGGGAAAATATGGCATACTGTATAGCACCATAAGGAGCTAACATGTATGACAATCTGCAGACTATAGAATCCATACACAATAGTATATTTTACTCTTAGAATCCAATATATACCATATATATACGAGTTATTAGCAATTTAAACTAAAGCAGTGAACCAGTGCAATAACACTGGAGACCACCATCAATTAGCAGCAACCTGCAATGCAAAAACAACAACCAAAAAAGCAAAGATTTTCACTGTAGTATTTTGAGTGTGTTATTGTAAATTATTTGTGTAGTATTTGTGGGCCCATGTGAACGCTGGGTGAATGTGGAGACCACAGAATCACAGGGCAATCTGCTGCTAATGGCAACAGGGATATCCTGCCTTAATAGACTGTCACAAGCACTTCCCCCACCTGTCCCACACAGTGCTATGCAATTAGAAGACTGCTACTACAACTAAGGACACACACACACACACACACACATGTATACACACACACACACACACTCAAATACCAAGAAGGGAAGAGAGGAAACAAAAAAGGAGGGGGGGGGGAGAAGATAAGACGCTGAGAAAGTGTTGGATCAGCGAGTGCTTCACTGTGCGGTTAAGATTTTGCTCAAATGTAAAGGAAGTACCACCACCTACAGTGTGGAGGTGTGCCCTAATACCCTAAATGCCGTACACTTAACATAAAGTTGACTTAACTTTGTTTGGATGGAGAACTAAACTCTGACGAACCCAAACCCTAACCTGGGTGATCCAGGTTCCCTCTGCTCACCAGTGACACTACCGGCCTCTATTTATACCTCCTTGCTTCATGCATCTTAGTGTAGATTCATAAACAGCTCAGATAAATAGAATAGAGACACTTACATTTTACTCACAAGTTCTAAAAAGCTTCATACACACATTGAAGCAAACGTCACAGGGGTGATATTCAGTCAAGCCTTCGTTTCTGCACACAAAGGAATGGAAACTTGGGAGGGACAAAGGACAATGGGGTTGTGTTTCTGCTGGACACCGGATGACAGTTGGTGCTTATACAGCGGAAAGGAGCGAGGAGGAGGAGAGAGGTTAAGAGACGAGAGAGACCACAGTTAGGAGAATCTGAAGAGAGCGGCGTTTGGATGGAGAGGATGACAGAAGACGAAGAGCAGAGGGAACAGGACAAAAGGATTCAAAGAGCGAGGAGGACCAATCGCTCTTCCTCCCTCTCTAAGTGACCGACCGTATTAGATCAGCACCTTCTGTTGTCACAGCGGGTGTGTGTTTGTGTGCGCCTGTGTTTGTTTGTTCGTGCCCGTGTGTGTGTGTGTGTGTGAGGCGGCTGATGCCAGGTAATTGCGGTGGTGTATTAGGTTAGCCCAAGTTATCCCATAATTGGGACTGTTTGACCAATTTTCACTGGTGTACAAACTAATCCAACTCACTCCCTTTCCACCCTCTGCTGGGAGTGTGTGTGTGCTTGTTTGTGTGAATGTGTGTAAGTCTGTGTGTGTGTGTGTGTGAGAGATGCAGCTAGACAAAGAAAGCGAGAGAGGCAGAGATTGAGTTTGTGGTGTAACTCCGGATGGCTTCGGGGTTTGTGCATGTAATTCTCAGCTAAACACAACATTTCCAGCCGGGATGAAGCTGCTTCCATAGGGAACTGTTTCTGCTATGAGGTCACGTCCTGTTTTATTCTATTAGATTCAAGCAAAATGTTAACTGTACAGTTAAGGCAAGTACACCGACACACACACGTCTCCTGAGAGCAAACCTAGAACTAGAAATGACATTAAATTCTGTCCGGATCTTACATTACAACTCAAACTAATGAACTTAATATGAGAGTCAATGCTCTCATTATGTGTTTTAGGGTTTTAAAATGTAAAACTCACACAAACAAGACTTAAAACAGACAACAGGAACACATTACTATTCCTATCAACCCCACTGAGAACCAACAGCCAATTGTGCTCTGAACAGCTTTAACCTGATTTCAGCTCCTTCCTCACCAACACGATCAGCCCGGAGACATTACCCCGCCTCGGATCAACTGGCAGTGGGAAAAGGTAAACAATTAACAAAGTAAAGGTCTCTTTACAAACGAGAGTCAAATGTTGTGCGGACACAGAACGAGGTGAAAGGTGGCCAGAGAAATGGCTCAAAGTAAGTCGTTGTTTGACAGGTGTGATCCACATTGCCCTGATAAGCCGACAGGTATGGAGGACTCAAAATGACTTAAGTATAAATAAATAAATAAATGCATGAATAAATATTGGAATAAATAAATTATTAAATAAATGTATAAATAAATAAATACAATAATAAATGTATAAATAAATAAATAAATACAGAAATGAATAAATATAAGTTATAACTCAACAGGACATCATTAAATAAATGTATTTCTACATTTCTGTATTCCTTCATTTATTTATATCTCTATTTATGTGTCCACACGTATTTCTTCATTTATTTATGTGTGACATTTACGTGTCCGTATATTCAAATGAGCTGGGGCGGTATTTATTTACACTTAAGTCATTTTGAGTCCTCCATAGACAGGATGTTGGATAGAAGTCGTTCTGCTTCCTGATCTTCGCAACGTCTTTTAACGCAAGTTCAAAATAAACATACGAGCCGATTAGCGCAGCATTCCTCCCAGGTCCGCCCACATGACCGCGGCTCCCCTGTAGGCTGGAACAGGTTCCCACTTGATGATGAGCACGGACCACCGGCGACACTTACAAGTGGTCGACTTGGCAGGTACAGGCGAGGGTGACATTAGGATCCTTTAATAAGGTGGAGAGAAATCCAATAATATTCCCAAATCAGCATATGCTTTCACTGTATACATTAACAAAAAATGTGAAACTGGATGCCTAAAATAAAATCAGAATCACTATGTAGGCTACATATTAGGAAAGCTTACAAGAATGCTGTTGTATTCTTCTTTCTCTCTCTTCATCTCACCGATCATTTACCACTGTCCTACATCAAATTATTCCGATGTCATCCGTGTCATCATTCTCCCCAACAACCCTTTATTGTACACATTATTCTGTCCGCCGTCGTAGCTTTCTATCCAGCGACACTACCCCCGTCTCGTTCTCTCTCGTCCATCCACCCGCCAGTGACGAATCTACAGGCTTTGTTTTTACGTAAGAATGCGGCCATCAAAATGATGACGTGTTAAAAAGATGAAGAAAAAAAAGGCAGAAAGACAGTTTTCAACGAGAGCGTTCATCACCCCAAAGCCGGAGAAATTAATTGTTGTGGTGGTATCAGCTCCGCTCCAGCCAGAGAGATAAGGGGGGGGGGGGGGGGTTCTGTGTGAAGCTATTATGGACGCTATCACAAACATCAGGGAGGCTCAGCAAATCCTGAGCCTCGCATACCGGGAGAGAGAGAGAGAGAGAGAGAGAGAGAGAGAGAGAGAGAGAGAGAGAGAGAGAGAGCGGAAACAAGGCTAAATAAAAACTTGTTTCGACGTGGAACAACATCCCACACTGTAATTTCTCAACAACAACAAAAGGTCAAACACAAGTTTACAATTTGTAAAATATCACTTGCGGAACAACTGTGCAGCTGGATAATGAGAAAACTGCACCTGAGGAGTATTTTACGAGAGAGAGAAAAAAGGACATTTAAAGGCCACTGGCAGCCCGACGGATCAGGTGAGCGACCGACTGCAGAAGGGCAACGCTGCAGGTTGCTCTGGGAAGTTTAGCCGATGTGAAGCCGGGGGCCGCATGGCCCGGCAACTTCTCCCCGACAGAGCACGGCAGGACAAGTGATTGTTGCACGCCTGTATTCAGACAGGTACGGGGTAGCCCGTGTGTGTAAGAACACAAGAGTCTGAGTCACAAAAGCAGCTCCTGCACACTTGACTATTGTGGTAAATGTTTGGATTGGCTGAGATTAGATGGTTCATGAAAGAAATTAAGAAAAAAAACTTAATGTTTGTTGATTAGAAATGTGAAAGATACCCACATATGTGACAATGTACACACACACACACACACACACACACACACACACACACCTTTAATTGTTCAGTCTAAATTAAAGGAGTGAACTGAACTACGAGGTGAAGCGGTACTTAGTTCACTGAAGCTCAGTCCATCTTTAGAGGAGCTATTAGATAATCATACAGGGGAATAATGTCTTTATGAAATGGGGTGCTACAATAGAGTAAGGAATTGGAAAGTGAGTGTGTGTGTGTTGGTGTGTGAAGAAAGAGAGAGAGCTGTACATGGAGGGCTGGAGGACAGAGACAATCAAATAGCATCGAGTAGAACTCCATGGAGCAGCTGTCTCTTTCCAACTGTAGGTGCAATTGGTAAATATGTACACAATAACTACAATGAAAGTGTTACTTATGAGTCACTTATTGGTTATCTTAAAAGCTACTGCTGATATTTCAAGGTTTACAAAAAGGCATGCCAGCCCAGTTCTGTGTATTTACTTTGAATTCTCCAAACTCCCAGCACCCCCTGAACGTTATACTGCTAAACACTTGAATCCTGATGCAGACTGTGTGCGTATTATGTTTGTGAGACAGGTTTTCCACATATGTATAAGCAATCTTACCTTTGTGCTGTCGGCACAACCAGCCCGGTTACAGACCCTCAGCTGGTAACTGTATTCCTGGAAAGGGCTGATCCCAGCCACATCAGTGAAACTGCTTTCATCACCACGGTAACGCTCTTGTCCATCCCGCAGCACAACATAGTGGGTGATGTCCCCTGGTGAAATGGAGAAGTTACTTTTCAATCAATGTCAGAAGTTTTTCATGATTCAAAAGTAAATCTTTAAGGATCAGGAACAGCGCTCTCCTCCTGAAGGACAGAAAGGGTGATTCTTCGTGAGACACACGCACACACACCATTAGGCCTGGCGGGTGTTTGCCATAGCAACTGGATGATGTCATCTCGTTCTCCTAAGCGACTCCAGCGGGGCGGTGCCACTCCCCACGGCTTGTCTTCACTGGTGGTCACTGTTGTCGCATCGCTGGAGCCTCGCCCGAAGCTGTTCCAGCCCCTCACTCGGTACTCGTAGGTGGTGAAGGGCTCCAGCCCAGAGTCTACGAGAGAGTGAGGTAGGAATGACAGAAGACGAGGAGCAGAGGGGATACAACAACAAAATAAGGCAGGGTGCAAGAAAATAATCAACAAATCTGTCAGAAAGATCGTCAACACATGGATTTAGGAATAATTGATCAACGTATATATATTTACCAGCAATACAAGTGATTAATAGTGTAAGTGATCACATAGTAGGATCTAGAGCCAGAATGCAAAGAATTAAGTTGTCCACTTATTGCATGTTCTAACTGAAAGAGCTAATGTGAATGTGTGAAAAAAGACATCTATCAACTATAAATTATCAAAATCCAATACAATAAAATATTTGCGGGCATCACTTTTATTTGACTGTCCAGTCTGTTAATACAATGAAGAATATTGAGAAAAATTCAGATTTTCAAAACATACTTCGTCCTCGTCACCAGGCAGACTACAGATTTAAAGACGGCGTGGAGCAAAATAATGATGATGGATTTGTTGTATATGAACTGTTGTACCAACGGGTGTAGCTCGGGACCCTTCTGTACAACATGGAAGCTGTGTGTAAACACACTTTATACACTATGAACATATACCAAATATATGCACTATCACTGGTGCATAGTTGTAAACGCCAGGCCGTTACTGAAGCATTCTGGGAATTGGGTTGTGACAACCCTTCTGGTGAGGTATTCATACAGGAGCATATACATACAGATGCCCTCCCACACACACACACACACACACACACACACACACACGTGCATTATTTTTAGGAGTGTTAAGGGACTGCTGCTGTAAATGAGATTACATTTTAACTGCCAGTTTGGGACTCTTGTCTTTACTACTGTGATAACCCGAGCAGCAAAACACACACAGCGACTGCTGTGTTTCCTAAACATTTAATTTCAGTGTTTGATTAAGAACCAAGTTCAAAAATTCTAAATACAAATTGGGTGTGGACAACACAATATGTATGCATATCAATGTTCGCAATTTGTGTGTGATCTACCTTAGGATTTCCCCCAGAAAACCATATCATGATACCCAGACTGTGTGTGTGTGTGTCTGTGTGTGTGTGCATGAGAAACATCTGGTGTATGGTGGGTGGCGACAGCTTTATGTGCCTCTGTCCAGATGGTGTCACAGCATTGCCTAGAAACTCTTATCCTAAAGGCCCCGCCTCCCCCCGCCACACACACACACACACACACACACACACACACACACACACACACACACACACACACACACACACACACACACACACACACACACACACACACACACACACACACACACACACACACACACACACACACACACACACACACACACACACACCAACCTAACTGGACACTAACGCACACAAAAAGCATGTCATTATTGCACAACCACCCATACACACATCACATCCACAACCACAATTAGTCTTGATTAAACAGACCCATCTACCCAGATAAATAATGTGTGGACGGACTAAAAATCCTGACGCACACACACCCACAAACACCAATACACACATACACACACACCTGTGCCACACCAGAAATTCCCTTTTGGCTGATAAATAGTGGAGAATGTTAAAAATGCCATTTAAATGCCCATCTTTAAGTTTTAATGACACACAAGAGTACAGCGCAGAGAGCGTTACCACGTTAACAGCTATCAATGTACGCTCCAACAGCTGTCTGGATGTGTGTGTGTACGCATGTGGAAGGGCATCTGTCTCTAAAGCCCGTTGATTGCGGCTGACACATTCAGAGTAAATGCAGAATTAGTTTCCGCGCGCTCAAAATGCGTACGGGCGCGGCGTTTCACAGATGGCTCTGTGCTGCTCTGCTCCGGTTGTTCTTCAGCACGGCTCGGAGGTCAGAAGCAGGGATGCAAATATACTTTAAATACACTTAAATGGGCAAAGGGTCTAAAACTCAAATGACATCAAGCAATCCGAGGCATTCTGAAAAAAGAGAAGATTATGCGATAGAAAAGCCAAACTTTAAAGCTGCTGCTGACTTCCTCTTTTAAAAATATTTGAACTACAACAGCGTGGGAAGTTGCGGAAAGGTCTGAGAAAACTACTCGGGGAACTTCACTTCCTCGAGGACACGAGTCTGTCGAGCTGCTCGGATCGCACACGTTGGCGCATGTTTGCAGCCGAGTGAAGATCAGTGATTGGAAAAGAAAAGCTGAAAAACTATGCCTGATTAATGAGAAATTGGTACAATACCTGAATGGGACTTGGGACTGCAGATGAAAAATAGCCTCTTGGCTAACTCTGGCACATTTACTGAAATGTTTTTATCAATGTACACTGTCCCTTATTAAATTAACCATTAATTATTATTTTTTTACAGGAGACAGTGAGCGAAGCAAACATTTGGTTTTAGAGAAAGATAATGAATCTGGCACATTTAATTGGTGGCAAAACAAATGCAGCGGTAGCTATGCCCTTGTGGTTAGAAAACCAGGCCTGTCACTGTCACGAATTCCCCACCTTCCTAGCTAAATTCATCCTCCTGTCATTCCAGATCCTGTCATATTCACCTGATTGTCCCTCATTCCCTTCACCTGGTCCTCACGCTCTTCTCACCTGCAGCCCATCCCCTCATTCCCTTCACCTGGTCCTCACGCCCTTCTCACCTGCAGCCCATCCCCTCATTCCCTTCACCTGGTCCTCACGCCCTTCTCACCTGCAGCCCATCCCCTCATTCCCTTCACCTGGTCCTCACACCCTTCTCACCTGCAGCCCATCCCCTCATTCGTCCCTCATTCCCTTCACCTGGTCCTCACGCCCTTCTCACCTGCAGCCCATCCCCTCATTCCCTTCACCTGGTCCTCACACCCTTCTCACCTGCAGCCCATCCCTCATTCGTCCCTCATTCCCTTCACCTGGTCCTCACACCTTCTCACCTGCAGCCCATCCCCTCATTCCCTTCACCTGGTCCTCACACCCTTCTCACCTGCAGCCCATCCCCTCATTCCCTTCACCTGGTCCTCACACCCTTCTCACCTGCAGCCCATCCCCTCATTCGTCCCTCATTCCCTTCACCTGGTCCTCACGCCCTTCTCACCTGCAGCCCATCCCCTCATTAGTCCCTCATTCCCTTCACCTGGTCCTCACGCCCTTCTCACCTGCAGCCCATCCCCACCTCATTCCCTTCACGTGGACCCCACGTCGTTCTCACCTGCAGCTCATCCCTCATTAGTCCCTCATTCCTTCTCACCTGCAGCCCATCCCCTCGTTAGTCCCTCATTCCCTTCACCTGGTCCTCACGCCCTTCTCACCTGCAGCCCATCCCCTCATTAGTCCCTCATTCCCTTCACCTGGTCCTCACGCCCTTCTCACCAGCAGCCCATCCCCTCATTAGTCCCTCATTCCCTTCACCTGGTCCTCACGCCCTTCTCACCTGCAGCCCATCCCCTCGTTAGTCCCTCATTCCCTTCACCTGGTCCTCACGCCCTTCTCACCTGCAGCTCATCCCCTCATTAGTCCCTCATTCCCTTCACCTGGTCCTCACTCCCTTCTCACCTGCAGCCCATCATTCCCTTCACCTGGTCCTCACGCCCTTCTCACCTGCAGCCCATCCCCTCATTAGTCCCTCATTCCCTTCACCTGGTCCTCACGCCCTTCTCACCAGCAGCCCCATCCCCTCATTAGTCCCTCATTCCCTTCACCTGGTCCTCACGCCCTTCTCACCTGCAGCCCATCCCCTCGTTAGTCCCTCATTCCCTTCACCTGGTCCTCACGCCCTTCTCACCTGCAGCTCATCCCCTCATTAGTCCCTCATTCCCTTCACCTGGTCCTCACTCCCTTCTCACCTGCAGCCCATCCCCTCGTTAGTCCCTCATTCCCTTCACCTGGTCCTCACGCCCTTCTCACCTGCAGCCCATCCCCTCATTAGTCCCTCACTATTTAGCTCCCTCACTTCCACTTGTCCTCTGCCAGATTGTCTTGTGTGTCACCGCCAAACTTTCCAGGGAATTCCTAGTACTGATCTGCCTGTTACGACCCTGTTTGCCTGTTAACCCGACTTGAGATTTTTGCCTGCCCCTTTTGGATTTGTTGCCCTGTTTGACTGACCAACCGGTTTTGACCCTGCCTGAGACATTAAGTAAACAGCCTCCTCCTGCATTCCTGTGTTTGTCGTGCTTTTGGGTTCCAGTACCTGTAACCTTTACAGTCACCAAAGACACTCAACACTGAGGTCCAAAAAGTTCAAGCAAAACAAATATATATATAAAGGATACTAAACACAAGCCATGCTAGTTACTATGGAAACGTCAAGTTATTTAAGGTTCAGCCACAATTACCTGTATAGGTGTATCTGTTGGACTCTCCGCGGTACACGACCTCCTCGTTGGACGGGCACAGGCTCCCCTCAAGCCGCAGGTCCTCAGCGTGTGTGCGACTGCGTGCGTCTGCCATGTTGTACGTGTTCTCACTTCTGTGTGTGCGGGAGGACGGGCCCCCGGTGAGGGTTTCCCGAGTGCTGCTGAAGGAAGGCGCGTGTGTCGTGGAGGGTTTCTCGGGGCGTCTGTGCGCAGACAGGACCCACGTGCAGGCGCTCGCCGCCGGGTCGAGGTCACACACGCCGCAGTAGGCCGTGGACGCTGCCGCCACGGGACACACGGCGCCCTGCAAACACCGGCGCTGCCCAGGGGAGGACGGGAGAGACGGTTAACGATGGAGTAGAGGCAAAGCGTAACCAAGAGGTTCAGAAGCTTTATTCGCTTTAAGCGATTTGTCTCCATGATTGCAGAGCACTCTGGCACAACCCCCACACAAAGGCATCTTATCGGAGTTCACTCTCATCTTTTGACACATGTCCGAAGCGTTTTCTCTCCGTCTCTCACACACACGCTACGGGCAGAACGTCGCCGCGTTGGTGTGTGTGTGGTAAGCCTGGTCCTTAACGACGTCATTAGAGCTAATGAGAGTTCCTACCCTTTGCCCCCGTGTGTGAGAGCCTCTGTTTGTGTGTACGCGTGTGGCTGGCCTCACGCTGACTTAGGAACACACAAACACCGCATGACCCCGGTTGATAAATGGAAGACGGCCCGATCCCCAACTCCTGATGTGACGGTGAGTTTGGGGGTGGAGAGAGCGAGAGAGCGAGAGAAATCCTATCTACCAATATTCACTGGAAGTGTAAAGGCCGGATGTTTGTTCTGCCAGAGGAGCTTGCATTTCCTAAGCTTGAAAGCCACTTGTGACTTGAATGCAATTATTCATTGGCGGTTGATACTTAAACTACCGTTCAAAAGTTTGGGATCACCCAGACAATTTCGTGTCTTCCATGAAAAATCACACTTTTATTTATCAAATGAATATAAAATATAGTCAAGACATTGACAAGGTTAGAAATAATGATTAATATTTGAAATATTAATTTTGTTCTACAAACTTCAAGCTCAAAGGAAGGCCAGTTGTATAGCTTATATCACCAGCATAACTGTTTTCAGCTGTGCTAACATAATTGCACGGGTTTTCTAATTAGACATTAGTCTTCTAAGGTGATTAGCAAACACAATGTACCATTAGAACACTGGAGTGATAGTTGATGGAAATGGGCCTCTATATACCTATGGAGATATTTCATTAGAAACCAGACGTTTCCACCTAGAATAGTCATTTACCACATTAACAATGTAGAGAGTGTATTTCTGATTAATTTAATGTTATCTTTATTGAAAAAACAGTGCTTTTCTTTGAAAAATAAAGTCATTTCTAAGTGATCCCAAACTTTTGAACGGTAGTGTATGTCATATCCATAGGTTTCAAGTTTCGAGTTTCAAGGTTTTAATTTGCCATTTGTGGCTAGACCAACAGTCCAATGTAAATCTGATGCAGGGCTCTCAGAGTCAACAGTTTAGAAATAACACTATAATAAGAAAGAAAACATTCAAAATATAAAAGAAAACACGACACAGAAGGTGTTAATATGTACAGTTGTGGATACAGAAGGTGCATTTCATCTTGTTTTTCTCATCAATGTGTCACCTCTCCTATTTTTCCTTCCACTAATATGCACTTTGCAGACAATACAGGTTAAAATAATGATGGCAAACCATTGCTCGGTTATTGGACATGTGGCAAAAACAACCTGGTATAAAAGCAGAGTGGATTTCACCATCTTCGGGAAGACATTCATTTCGTGTATAGACATAATAAACACAGAGACACACTTTCTTCCACACACCTGTATCAGCAGGCCGGGTGTGGGTTCGTCCGCGCACACGTGTCGCTGAGGGTCGTAGCCAATCCCGTTGCAGCATTCCTGCTCCTGATGTATGACCTTTGACCCACAGCACCGCAGTGTCACTGTGGCATTGCCAGCAGGGTGCATTGTGGGATATCCGTCATGACTCGCACAGCACAGAGAGGTTGAAGAGTTTATGTACTCCTGACCGCAGCAGACAAAACCTAGAGGTAAGAAGACACGCGTCACAATATGGTTTTGAATACATTTGATTTCTGATCCCACTGGAGCAGGAAATGATCTTTTATAGGACACCTTCCACAAATGACGACTGTGTATTTTAATTCTCTCGTGAATAGGTTTTAAGTTATGGATATTTAAATTAGCTGCAAATGTATGGTTTACATGCTGTGGTTGTATCTCTCTGTCTGTTTTGTGTCTCACTTTGCCAAAGAACAATAGACTTTCTATTTTTTTTCTCATAATAACATTAATAATAATCCATTTAATTTATATAGAGCTTTTTAAGGTACTCAAAGACATTTACATGTTATATTCATACACCGTAGACACAGCTACGGGGAGCAATTCAGGGTTACGTGTCTTGCTCAAGGACACATCAATTGTACGGGAATTGAACCACCAACCCCCTGATTGTGAGACGGCCCTGCTAACCACTGAGCCACAGTCGCCCCATCACCTCTGATCCTTCATTCTCAAGCAAGGAATCCTCAAATACTCATCTTACTATTATTTCCTCCTCTTCCTCCTCCCTCAACAACCTCTCTCTCCTCCTTCCCTAATCTCTTCCCCTCACCTCCTCTTGTTTTCTGCCTCTATTCTCTCCGTACTGTCCACAGATCCAGGCCACGGTGTAATGTCTCTCCTCTACACTTCCCAAACTCTCGTTTCCTCTTCTCCTCAACCTCTCGTTTCCAGTCGGCACAGACGGTATTAACGCTGCTCTGAATATCAGTGTGCCTCTTCTCTTATCACTTCTTATCGCCCGTTCCTCTTCTCCACCCTTGTAAGCCTCCCTTTCCTCTGCTCCTGTATTCATCTCTCCGTACAGCAGTAATATTCAGGCGATGCGAGTGCGTAAGGGGGAGAGGAGGTGTGTTTTTCCCGAGAGCTGCCATCTCTGACAGTGACGGGTGATGTCTTTCTGCTGCCGCTTCACCTTCAGCAGCAAGGTGACATTTAAAATACACATCACTCCATTTCCCTGTAAATGTTTTGCAGCTGAATATCAAATCTCAAGCCGTGTTCCTCCGCATTCTCCGGCGCTTCATATTTCCAATTCAAATAACGCGAGTCACTTCGAATGATTGACAAATGAAAACCCGTTAAAGCGTCGGAGCGTTCCAAGTGGAAAGTCTCGCTCTGGGTGGAGAAAATATCATTTTGTTCTCTCCAGACTGGTAAAAGTTTTGACTTCATTCCAGTTGGAGAAGCTGCTAATTAAGTCTTTGGCATATAATGTCCTACTTATTGAATAAATACATATTTTAGTACTATACTGACTAAATTAACTTAACACACACATGTGATACCTCAACATGAACATGCCTCTCCTGGAGGAGAAGCAGGATGGAAGCTAACCCAGCTCGGACCCGAGGCTCTTCACCACCCAGTCTGCTGCTGGCTAACGTCCAGTCACAGGAGCATCCTTCCTAAACCAGCGATGGGAGGTCGGTGACCGGTGTGCCCATATTTTTGACGGAGCGCCGGCTCCATGTTGGCACCCTGGATCAAGCTGCTCATGAAGGGCAGACCCCAGGACAGAGCCCCGGACATAAAGATCTCTTTTTTCCAACATGGGCCCTTTAAAGGGAGTTCACATGGGGCCTTCAGTGACGTTCCTAATAATCTGGTTACTTTGGCATCTGGGCTGAGTTGAGGGGGAGGATCGCCAAGCTTTGGTCTTGCTATGGATTAGGACTATGAAATTTGTCCTGCTATATAATACTGAGTCAGCAAAGTAACCCCCCACGGTGAGAATGCGTTGAAAATACAAATGAGCATTGCATGGCACGACACAGCTCAACTTCAATATCAGAACTGTGCCGATGGAGAAAAAGAAAACACAAATCGTATTTTAATGAGAGTCCAATTGAAGAAGAAAAAAAAAAGCTTCTCATTTCTCAAAATCGGACCGAAATGTTACAAGAACCCCTCTTGGTCTTCTGTGATTACTTAGTTTATTTTTTTTGAAATAATCTAACTTTCATGAGGTATTTAGCAAATTCACCCTAACAGCCGACGGCACGCTGATCCTCGGCACCACCTACCCCCAGCTGTGTTGCCCATTGTATTTGACAGCAGACATTAAACACTAAGTCATTGCATTGAGCCGCGGCCTCGCCCTTTAATGGGGCTGCAGCTAGTTGCGGAGTGATAAATAACTTATTGTTTAACAACCCAATCAGCGCTCGCTCTCTGCGCGCATGAAGCGCCGTTCATTTAGGCAATCATTTCACTTAAAAAGCCAGAAGCGGAGGACGTCTTTTCCCTCCTGCGCTGTTGCCGTGCATTTATATCCTCGCCGCATCCATCACGGGCAACACGCGACGGGAAAAGATGCGCGTGCACGTGCACGTGTGTTTGATTGTGTGACATAAAGGCGGTCTGACGGCTAGTAACTCACTTAGCAGCGGCAGCTGTTGCCGAGTGGGGGCTTGGTGGCCAATTCCCCCGGCGCTTTACTTCAGCTTCAATGACGCGCAAATAAACAGCTCAACACTTTTCCAAAATAGCTTCCTTCCACTCATCCCTCGTCCTCTCCTCGGCATCTTCACCTCTACTCCTCCCTCCCATCCGGACACCAGGCCCTCTGCGACTCACCATCTTTACTCATTTAGCTCCTTGCCATCGACTCCCCGAGCCGCCACACGCTCTCTCCGTGTGTCGTGCGACATGGAGAGACAACGCTGCATTTCTCGAAGCTCTTTGGCCGTTTCTGACTCTAGGAAACGGAAACTTTATGACCCGGGATCTGAAGTTCAGGAGTTATCTCCTTCGGCTTCTTGACCCTCAATCAGTTCTTTCTCTAAACATTTGTTTCTCCCCTCATCCCTTTCTTCCACCTCCATCTACCGATGTCTACCTTCTTAGAATTCGTCCCTTTTTCTATCCCCAATGCTATATTTGAACTATTTGTCCCATAATCTCCTCCTCCTCCTCCTCCTCCTCCCTGTTTACCGCTCCGTAGCGTTCGGCGTGTGTTTGGGTTTGTGTGACATGCTTGAAGGTTTTGAAACACACACCCACTATGTTCTCCTCTTCTGTGTAAGCTGTGTGCATTTGTGCATGCGAGCGTACTCGTCGACAACAGTTTATCACACACACACACACACACCTCGTTTTCTCACTCGCATTGCAGAATGCTCCAGCCCTAATCTTCAGATTTACGTTGGATTTGCATACATTCGTTAATAGCGTCGGGAGCGCCTTGTCAACACGAGGCGCTGAGACAATGTGAATTATTATTAGGGTTTCAGTCATTCCACTTAATGATAAGTCAATATTTAGCCCCGCCAATGAACTACTGATAAAAATGTGTGTTGTGGATTATGGTTATCCGAGCTCTCGAGGAGACCAAAACCCTCCACAACTTTAAACAAACCAAACACTTTTAAATACCTGCATATATTAATTTGGCTTTTGGCACAAAGTGCAAAGCAAGTGTACACACATATTCAGTCTGTGTTCATGCACACACACACTCACACTCACACAGAAGAAGCTTTCATAGACTGGAGGCACACACATCTGCATGTACAGAAAGGATCGAGCACATACAAGCTGATTTAGTTATTTAAGAACAAGCTTATCACAGATATGAAGAATATACTGTATATATGCCGGTTAATGAGTTACAACAAATTGCAGAGAAGAAATGCTCAAGACATGTTTGAACGTGTGTTTAAATTAATATTGCTTGGAGAAAGCTTTACTGTAAATTGTATCTGATAACAGAAACCCAAAAGGTACCTGTAAATTATATAAATAAATATATACATACATACAAATGAACGAGTCATCTGAAATATATATATTTATATATATATATAAAAATTCACACCGTATTATCCTTTATGTTTAATGTTTATTGTAGTTCACGTTTTCTTTTTCATAATTCCAATTTTCAAATATGTATATTTATGAGGGTATGTTTTAGATATTATATATCTAATCAATCGACTGAACTATTAATGTTTTTTTGTTGCGTTATTTTTTCGAGTTAATACAAATGGAATTTTCTACTTTGAGATCCTTTTCAAACATGTTGTGTGTGTGTGTGGGTGTGTGTGTGTGTACGCGCACTATGTGCTCCAAAGGGAGCAGGCTATATGCCATGTCGGGAGATGAAATCACAGTGGATTGACTTTCTCACACAGTGCACAGTGATCCCATGTGGACACACATATGTGGAGGTTGGGGCAGCAAGCGCACACACACATAATCAAAGACACACACACACACACACCTACTCAGTTCCCAGCTGACTGGCTGTCCTCTGGTCTTTCTGACGTCTGTTTTTTCATTTTTATTCATCTCATTACCAGCTGGGCATGTGTGTGACATTGTGTGTACGTGCATCTTTGAGTGTTTGTTTCAGGGTGTGTGTTTGTGTGTGTGTGTGTGCTGAGCTTAGGGAAATGCTTTTGTGGCAGTTATATTTTGACCACTCTACAGGGATTCACTAAAAACTGAGACACAGCAAGCAGCTGTTTGTGTGTGTGTGTGTGTGTTAGTGTCTGTGTGACCGAGATGAAGATAGACATTGGGACATAAAGCACAACTTAAAGAGTTTGACAACAAAAAAACGGAAAACTATTTAAAGATGTGATATGAAATGAGCACGTTTAGCTAAAATAAAGAACGTAAAATACTGTATACTGTAACCCACTGTGGATGCCGTTTGTGTCAGTTCAAAAAACAAACACTGAGATAAGAACGACATCTTTTAAAGCAGACATGGGAGCAGACGTATTCATCTCACAGGTAATCCACTTTCCAATGCTTAAACATTCAGCCTCCACCCATTCTTCTTTCCTCCACCCTTTTGTAGCTGACGACACAAAGACCCACGGACCGCCTCCTTCAGGTTATCCATCACTGTCATGGATGTAATCTGAGTGTTGGTGAGTTCGGGGTGTGGCGGAGGCCCCGTGGAGCACCAGGAGGTTCGTGCGACCGATGCGTCTACGTTAAAGCTCCCGAGGCTTCGGGTGCATCTCCGGTCGAGAAAACGTCCTGCGTTGAACTCAAGTTCAACTTATAGCAGAAGACGTGAGGAGACACATGGCGTAAAAGAAGTGTGAGATAGCTCTGTCTTTTTGTTGATGTCAAACAATTGACGAAATGTTTTAAAAGCACACTAGTTCCATTTGGTTGGATAACTTGTTGTACAGCTTTGTTTCCGTGAAAACAACATTTTATCTGCATCAAAATGAATTAAGTTTAAGACGCTACACTTCATGTTGTTCTTTAAGTCAATGTGCATGCAAGAGCTTCAATCTTTTGACATTAATTACCTTCACCAGCAAAACAAAATGGTTCAATGAAGACAAAGGAACAAGTTTAAATATAATGAGGGGCAACTTTTCCATATGACCAGAACAGTTATGGAGAAGAACGGAAAAAACAACTCTTTCATTACAACTTCATCCTGTAGTCGCCACTTAAAGTAAGGTAGTACAAATGTCAAGGTCTCAAAATCTCTCCCACTCATACCAGGAAGTTATGTCTTTTAATATGTTTCACTTGTAAACTTTTGATAAATCCACAAGGTTTAACAGTAACAACATACAAACAAACACAAGTACACACTCACACGGACACACACAGCAGATTGTCCTCGTCGCCGTGCTCCTAACAGCCTCTGGTTTTATTCTTGCCAGTCATTAAAGTAAACCTAATAGAAAAGCCATCATCATAAACACATTAACAGAGAGAGAAATGTCTTCCTGTGTTCGGAGAGTACTCGATCCTCTAAAGCAGCCAGACGCTGCTGTTGGGAATGCACTAGCGCTGGCCATTTGCTCCCCATCATTGATGAGGGGCTTTTGGCAATTATAGACACACACACACACACACACACCCATGATAATCTTTTGGCAGAAATAAAAAAAGGACATGTAAAGTAAATATCTCTCTGCATACAAAAATAAATGTAAAAATGCAAACACATTGAGAACCATACAGCCAGACAGCCACATACAGAAAGTGAGGCATGCATGCACCACGCTGAAGTCATAAACCATACACACTTGCACACATATACACACACACACACACACACACACACATACACTCTCACAACTCCGCCAGGCTCCGAGTGAGCTAGCTTAACTACTGGGATAATTTCCCTCCAGCAAATGGTCACTGTGCCCTTGAAAAACATATTTGATTATTACTTTTTCTTTTTTCTTTCCTCCTCCTCTTTTTTCTTTTTTCTTTTAGCATCATCACAGCCATTTTCATCACGCGCTCTGATGATGGCACGGCAAGGCGCGTTAAGATAACACTCCGGCACCGCCAGGCTTTTAACACTTAACCGGTGAAAAGGGATATTCAGATTTGTCCTTGAACGTTTGGATGGGCCTGCTGGGCTGGGACAGAGTTAAAGAAATGCATACCATTTTAAGATTCACTTACTTTAAGAAAAAAAAAAGTCAGGTGGGGAGTGCATTTATGGGAGCAGAGCCACAGTGACAAATGGGGAAGGTGGGGTTGAAGGGCAGAATGAAGAGTGAAAGAACTGTGCGCCGTAAAGAAAACTATGAAGGGGAAATGATTAGTGGCGAGGCGGGGGAGCACCGGGAGGCCAGAGACACCGCACACGCTCTTCTCAACACCAGAGTCCTCGCGAAACATCTCACATTCTAATCTAGAAGAAAAGAGGAGCAAATGAAGAGCTGAGAAGAGTTGTTCTCCAACCGGCGACACAGGTGGAAGAAAACTAAGGCACTTGAGTTAAAAAAATAAAAAAAACACTATTTAATCTTCTTGAAAGTGAAATGAAAGCTGTTTAAACAAACTGGCAGATTTGGAAGGGAGGGATTTAGCATGCCGACTTTGTGTTATTGTATAACAACTGGAGTGTGCTGAGGAGAGGATTATAGAGAGCACCTCAATAACACCCCAAAGACTGTAACGAGGCAGTTCAAGACGAGTATATTCCTGCTACTTATCCAGGTACGTTTGAATAGAGACACAAGTAGGCAGGAACTCATACAAAATGTATGTAGTTAGACCTGTAAATTGGAGGGAAATAGATTTGAAGCCTAGGAAGAGCGCTGTATACGCCAGGTGGCAGGTGTGTATTGTACTGATTGATACTGAAATCTGTTCCGTCAGATGGATGGATGACTGTACGATAACTGAGAAACACATACTTGTTTTCAGGTGGCCAGGGATGATGTCAGCTGAGCTAAACCTAAAGACACATTTAGAAGGACACATTCCTCTGGCTCAGCTTTGGCTTTCTTTCTTCTTTGGTGCAGGTTGTGTGAGGCAACGTTTCTGAGCCCGACTATTTCACCTGGCTCACACTGGTTTCCCGTTTCAAAAAGAGTCTTGTGCACATGTGTATGTGTAGCACCCGGAAATATGTCATGTCATATGTCTCACCGATTTAATACAACTGTGTCAATTTTTTAATAATTTACTTTAAATGTGTGTTTAAGTTAATTCATGTGTTTTTCCTATATTTGAGAGCGCTGATCACCCGTGCGCAAACTAACAGTGAAGGGAGGAAAGCGCTCGCTGTCTCTTTGGAAGGGAGCGCTGTCTCTTTAAGAGAAGGGTGTGTGAAGGGCAGGTGCAGTAAGCGGGCTGAAGACAAAACAACGTATATTTGTTTTAACTGGGAACGTGTTAAATAAAAGTTGAGAAACAGAAGAACGACGTGTTTCTGAACAGTTCATTTTAAGGGTGCAACATCCTTTTGTGCTTCATCCAACTGTGTGGTGCATAGCTTTGCACAAGTGTAGATGTGGATACAATGCTGTATGTAGATACACACATGCGATGTGAGTGTGTGTGTGTGTGGTTGTGCATGATTGTTGTTGTATGTGTATACGTGTGTGTGTGTGTACATCTACCTGTGCACATGTGCACGCAAGCCGGTCCGCGTATCTGTTGCCAGACGGCTGTCTCCCGGCATTGCTGTTCCCCTGCAGTGTGTGTGTATGGTTGTTGACAGTGTGGACGGTAATGTGTGATAGATCGCACTTCAGGGACCCCATAATCACATCAGCCTAACCTAGTCTATCAGCTGGGCACAATGGGATACCCTTCACTCCTCCTTTAATCTGCTCCATCTAGCTCTTCGCCACTCTTCTGTTCTCTCCGGGGCTTTCTTCTTCTTCTCTCGTTCACTTTCCTTTCTCTGTTTTCTTTTGGGTTTCCTGTCTTTAATGCATATTTTACAACTTTTTTAAAAATTCTCTTTAATTCTATCTTTCTTTCACCATCATTTATGTTTAATAAACAATACAAATTCTTACTATGCATGTATGACAATGATTTATATTGTGAGTATCAAATTATACCTGAGATGTATTCTTCTCGCTATTTCTCTATCATTTTCCTTTTTTCATGATATTTTGTATTACCGTTTATGGTTGAACTTATTTATCATCTATTTAAAATATAATGCAATGCAATCGGAAATGTTCTCTTTCTTGCATTTGATTTCATTCTTTCTTATTTGTCTTTCTTTCACAAATCTGTCTCTCACTCGTTAAAAATACAAAACCCTGGACATGGTGCGAGGCACTGATGGGAGTGAGTGGTGCCAAGGTTAAGTAGCATATCCTATAATATGTGTTGCTGTGTGCACTTTGTGTGTGTGTGTTAGTGTGTGAGTCTTGAAACAGACGTGTGGGGTCGAGGTTGCATAGCCGGCCCCAGGGCTCCCCACCCGGCAAATGGCCCTTAGCCTCGCTAGCGCCGCTAGCCCTGCGATCCATCATACCATATGTTCTCAATGGGGAAGCTAAAGCTAATGACTGATGAGTGGATGGGAAGGGGGCACCTCAAGGAAGGGAGGGGGCAGAGGATGGAAGAGAAGGTGGTGAAAGGAGAGGGGGGGAGCAAAAAGTGAGGGGGGGGGGAAAGCAGAAGGAGAGGGAAACAAGTTGAGGAAAAGTAAGCAAGAAGATAACAAAGGAGCAAAGGAGATGTGAAATAAATAGCAAAAGGAGATGGAGTGGAAGAGGAGGTGGGGAGCATATGCACTCCTTAGGAGGGAAACTCAAATGAAGGATGTGCTCGGTTGGAAGAGAAAAGGGGATTTGGTGAAGGAGAAGAAAAGGAAACAGAATAACGGTGAGATTAGATCTCCTTCAAATAACACGTCAAATCAAATTAACAAACACACCTCTGTACATGAGATCAATGTTTGAGAGTGAAAACTCTAAAAGAGAGTATATTCGACTATTGAATAAAGAAACAACGTTTTGGAAAAAATGGCAAGTTTCTATAATAAGTAACAACTGATAACGGCCATGAATGAAAAAAAAAAAATTCTGATTTCGTGCTTCTTCTGAAATTTGTTGTCAGCATGCACATGTTTTGGTGCGGGGAGGGAGCTCGAGTGTGTGTCAGTGTGTGTCTGCGGTGTGTGTTTGCGGCTGGGCTAATGGAGTACCGTAGGCCTGCCCATATGGGCCATTGTTTATGTGTGATGAATAGAGTCCATGTGTCTGTCTCTGGCACTCAACACGAAGCGAACCCTGCCGAGGACACCCTGTTGACTCGGTGTGTGTGTGTGTGTGGGTGCATGTAGTCTATACGTGTAAAAGGGTGTGTGTGTGTGTGCGTGCGTAGGAGATAGAATGAGTGTGTATTTGTCCTGCTGTGTGCTTGGCAGTGCCCTCAACGGTGCCATCCCAAGTGTGTTTCATCATCATCTGCCATGACAAAGATGTCTAATGACACACACACACACACACACACACACACACACGCACGGTCCCATCTGTGCCATGGTATCCGGGTGCTTTGGGACACTGCGGGAGAGGAAGAAAGGGAAACGACCCCACGTTCCTGCACCATGTGTCTACCTCAACCCTTTTTTGCTTTTCTCTCTCGTCCTATGATTTTCTATCTCCCCCCCGCCCATAAACATTAAGAAGACGTCACCCGGGACTAAACTCTCACAAAATCCTTTTTGGGCCAGAGTAACTGCTTTTCTGAACAAAGGGCCTTTTTGTTGATTGGATTTGACAATAAAGGGGTTTTCTAAAGACAAAAACAGTTTTCCATCCAGAAGGATCAGCATCCCATCAAACTTCACCCAAATGTGCATTCATTGTCGGGCAAATAACCTTATCAGTGCAGAATATTTTCATTTCCCCCCCTTTATTCGAACAAAAGTGGATTTCCATGTTTGAATGGGAGTGTTTTCTTCACTCACCTGGGGTATATGTACGCACTTCCCCACTCTGGGCATCGCCGCAGCACACCAGAGCGTCGTCTACGATACGGCCTCCGCAGCATCGGACCCCGTAGCCGTCGTGGAGGCTCCCACCACAGCAGAGCTGGCCGCCCTTCATGGAGTAAGGAACCCCCCCACAGCAGCTGTCACCCAGCCCCACTGAGACCCGGCCCTGCTCGTGGTCAGGGCAGCAGTGTTCATCTGCAAAGACAAGGACAGATGAAGGAAACACTTGAACGACACGGACGAGATTAGACTCGAGTCGAGTAGAAAAGAGCAGATCCCTCGCAAGTGTAAACATATGAAGTGATTTGACACGCACTGGTTTTTACATGAAGATAGTATCCTCCACAGCACTGGTGGTCAGGCAGAGCCGGGAGCAGTTTGCCATTGCAGCAGGCCGGAGTGGAGGAAGTACTCAAACTCAGGTAACTGCCCTCACAGCAATGATGATGTGGTTTCTTCGTGGACAGCAGCCCACTGCAGCACACCTGGATGACATACAATACATTGACATGGATGAGAAAATATGGAAACTAAATCCACCGACAAAAAAAACCCAGTTATATCATTGAAGGGAATATTCCTTTGTCAGGCCAAACTCCATAAAAAAAGATTGTTTAAAGGCTTTCTTTATATATATCACACCCACATTACCAATACACATTGTCCTTTGTGGTACAGAAGATTTCTCCCGAGTTACTTGCGTGTGTCTTTTAAGGAGGTGTGTGTGAGCGAAACATGTTGTTATTGTTTGTACCATTGGGTGCTGTGGGGGTGAATGTATAGCCGGCGGAGGGACTGTGCCAACTTGGCTGGCATTCAATGACACGAGGATGGAAGTGGACGCGGATGACAAGTTAATCTGTCTAGAGAAATGAATCCTGTGCACTCGGAAGAGGAAATGTGAGAGTCTGTATTTGTCTGTGGGTCTCTGTGTGTTCTTGTTGTGCTTTTGTGTCTATGTCTGAGTTCTGGTGACTAATATCCTGAGAGGGTACACAACAACATGTATTCTCCACTTCAGATCAGCAGCCAAAGCAAAGACCCTGGATCCTCTATCTGTTGTTGTTCAGTGATTGGTGATTGTGGTTTTAATGATTACACATGACGCGTTCTAGTTAAATGAGGCTTTGGAATTTAGGTGAAAAGGGCAAAGGAGAGAGGATTAGAGCAGAAGAAAGATGAACGACTGAATGTAGAAGAGAAGAGCACGAGAGGTTAAACATCCGCCTCTAAAATGTAGTTTCTCAATACATCCATAATCAACATTTGTGTCAATGAAATGCTTTTCAAAAAAGTGTGTTATTCATTAACTTGTGTCAAAAAACAAACTACCATTACATGTTGAATGTGTATGTGTTTTACCAGGCAATACTTCCCTCTAGAATAATCATTATTGTATCGTCTTGTTTTAACCTGTAAAAAGTGTTTTTTCCTTCAGCCCAGCATGCACGTTAATGTCGTAATGTTCAATGTATATCATGACATGAATATTATCCCATACAGAACTACTGTACTCCATACAGAACAAATAAAATATGCATCAAGAGGCCGGAGCATAATCACCTGAATGTGGGGATGGAAGCAGGACGTCCCACACACAGCGTGACTGGCCGGACACTGCAGGTAGGAACACCTGAGCCTCGCACCGCCCGACTCTCCCCCCGCAGAGGATGTGACCCCCTTGGAGCCGGCGGCACATGACCTCAAGGCCCGTCTTAAAACGTCATAGCCCAGCATGATCCCACTGGGTCTGCCTGGATGGGACCAGTCCAACCTCACCACCCTGGTGGAGAGAGAGAGAGAAGGAGATGGAGAGCGAGGGAAAGATATGTCCTCCTTCACACTCCTTTCACACGACTGGGAGGCACACAATAACTTTTGTCACACTCACACACACACACAGACACTCCCACACTTGCACGCATTCATGCATGGTTAATGCCTGACAAAGTTGAGTTACAGTGTCAGAGTGTGTGTGTCTTTATACACTTCTCACTATTGATTTTCCTCTTTTTTATCTGTGACATCTTTGGCAGGAGAGAGACCTGTGTAGTGACACACAGAGTTACAACTTACACGGGAGTCTCCTGCACAGGAAGTGAGCCACAAATCACCACTTCCTCTGCCAACCGAAGATTTGCAAAATTGAGATTTAGGTCAAATGTAGGAAGCAGAACATTTTAAATGTCATTCGAGAAAACTGACTGCAAAAAAAGATTTCTGTTTACCATCATATTTTTAGAATTTTAATAAAATATACTTTTCATGATCATATTAAATTGTCAGAAAATGTTAATGCATTAGTATGTGCAAATATAAGGATACGGTTTATCTGTAACACTGAATATTGTATTCAGTGTTTCAATCCTGAAAGACGACTGAAGATGAATAGATGCAACAATCACTGAGTCTTCAACGGCGGTGAGTTTTAAAGTAGCGGAAATAAATTTAGTTATTGTCCTCTTGCCTGCAAAATCTGGTTTTAAAGTACAACTGAAATTGCGTGAAAAAACTATTTAAATAGTCCTATTCTTTATTTATATACACTTTACTGAGTTACGGCGCTGTTATTAAACACAAACAATCATTACGCTCAAACCAAAAACCATAAAGTGTTATGAATCTAGTTGGAACATTTAAAAAACGGTTCTGAACAAATATTTCCATAAAAAAAAAAAATAGGAGAGAGTTCACACAAGAATTACTAAATATTTGCAAAACATCTCTGTGTTACCTGGGATTGATCACGTGAGCGTGTGGCGTGGCCAGCTCGGCAGGCAGGTCCTCCACAGTAGTTGTCTGAGTAATATTACTCTGCGCACATGCATACACGGTACACACCTCCACCTGAAATCCACAAACACAGCCGGCATAATGAGCATTTGTGTGTCTGCGTTCGGGTCAGCACATCTGGTACCTGTACGTTGTAGACGGTAAAAGGCAGCAGGTCGCCCAGCAGGTAGGAGCCTGAGCTGTTGTCTACACTGCCATGACGACGGCCATTAAGGTAGATGTAGTAACCGGTAACCGCTCCGTTGGGCCGTAGAGGAGGGAACCAAAGCACACGAACCGTGCTGCCGTTAACCGGAACCACTTCTGGGGCGGAAATCCCGTCTGGCTCTGAGGAAAGCACGCGTGAGGACAGAGAACAGTTTGAACTCAAGGTTTTTTTTATGGCTACGAAAACATTCAAGACGTGCTCGTCTTCCAACGTGCACGTTTAAGCTGTGGTCTGAAACCAGTGCTCTCCCCAACACATGTCATATTTTGACACGGAGACTATCTTGACTGTTTGTCGTAAAGTAAGAACAGCGCCGCAATGGATGGGATTGGGTCGGCACATTTTCCCACACACGTGTTAACTTCCCAGTGTGGTCCCAGTGTGCACTGACGATGCTTTATAACATGTGACATTCTCATTCTTGGAGAGGGAAAGAGATAGACGTGGGCACACACACTTATAGGTATGCGATTGTGTGTGCAGCACGACAGAGTGCGTTTGTGCGTGTGCCTCGGAGAGATACAGAGTGTGCGTCGGTGTGTGTATAATGCAGGACGACTGTGAGTCTGTGTGTTAGTGAGGGAGGGAGGCCACCTGTGTGTCCCTGTGTGTGTGTGTGTGTGTGTGTGTGTGTGTGTGTGTGTGTGTGTGTGTGTGTGTGTGTGTGCAGTACAGCGTTGCTAATGTCATCTAGCAGTAAATGAAATGTAGAGCAGTGGGCTGGGTTTAGGTCGGTACGTTGGCAGCAAATGAATGGGGTTAACTTCACTTACCCGAGTGCATTTTCAACAAGAATAATAGATTGACTTGGATGGTCGGCTCCCTCCCTCACGCTCCCTCTGTCTTACAGGCAGTAGTAAATGACAGTCTCCACCTTCCTTTGTTATGTTATTATATTCTCTCTCTGTATTCCACTGCCCTGTCGATCACATTCCCTTTGTCCTTGATAACTCCTGAAAACTCCTATGGTGATTAATTTAATGTGGCAACCAAAAGATACGGAGGCAAAATGATGGAGTGACAAATACATGCAAGAGATATCCTGTGAAAGCAGAAGATGTGCTGTCGATACAGTGGGCACATGTTTTAGGTCAAAGAGCGGGAGACTGAACACGGAGTATCATTCATTGTTTAAAATGTTCTTCACACATCGACGGAGATCTGGTTGTGAGTCGAAAAGCGAGAGAGAAAACCAAAAAGAGGGAAATAATATGAGACGTGTGTGAGAGAGGTAATCATACAGACTCAATTTATTATTCTAAGTGAAAATGCACTCAGCGAAGAGAAGTTAACCCAATTCATTTGCTGCCAATGCACTTACCTAAACCCAACCTACTGCTCTACATTTCATTTACTGCAGGATGGCATTATCAACGCAATACTGCACACTGAGCTTCTTTCAATCACTCACAGACACACAGACAGACACACACATTTTTCTTGCCAATTAGTCTTGATGTTAGCATTGCCCTATAGATTGCAGGCCATGTTAGGATGGTTGGTAGGGTTGAGCTGCATTTGGCCTTGGTCTCTGTGTGTATGTGCGTGTGTGTGCACACACTCTTATGGCTGTAAAATAATGAAATTACCTCCAGAGCCCTCTCAGTTAAACGAGCCATGCTTTGCCTTTAGCACCTAATGATTTTCTAATGTTTTTAATGCACTTTTTATTATACTGCTCAGATTAGGGGAAAAGAGAGAGGCCTCTGACATATGATAATACTGCAAATGAAAGAGAACTATGTGGGGAAAAAAGAAGAAGAGAGACGGTGAGAATGAAGGATTGAGAAGGAAATCAAGAAAGAAGGAAAACAACAGACGGATTGAACAGCCTCTGACCTACGATCACACACAGAGTTTTAAACACAGAGACCGGGCTGTAAATTTGGGAGGAAAATTGAGAGAAAAGTTGTGATTTTGGGATCGATCGGGTCAAGGTCATGAAAAGGTCAAAATCTTCTTTTTACCATAGCACTTAGCACTACCATGCAACTAATGCCAACATGTTCATAATTCAATGCCCAATCTTGTGATATGCGAAGGTATGCGCTCTACCGAGTGCCTGTTCTAGTTTATATATATATATATAGCTGTGACATTCATAGCTAAAGATAGTTAGAACTGATTCTGCATAAAAAGGGGAAAAACAGTATAACACGTTTTTTGCTCATATTCCAATAACTACCAAAATTGGGAGAACTCTATTATAGAGGTTTGTCGCAATGATGTCACGACATAGTAATCTTTTTTTTGGTGAAAGTTTCCACGTACAACATTTATTTTAGATTTCCTTTCTCCATAGAATAAAACAATTTCTAAAAAGATTAAGTGATGTATTGTAAAGTACGGTAATTATAGCCCTATAAGACATGGGAACAGCTGTGTTTGCTGTATTTTCTGACAGGTAGACGTTGCTCGTGTGTGTGGCTGTGTGTGCAGTTTGTGTGCATGCGGTGCCAACAAGTATTTTACAACACCTTAAATCTGGCTCATACACACTTTGTATTGATTTCATGCCTCACGACATGATGTGTTTAACATCTCCTGTGAAGCACATTAACACGGACCACTCTTTAGGAAGTATTGGATTTATGTACTGAGCATGACACACTCAGAGGTATTTACAGTATTGTGCAACAATAACACCCTCGCGCATATCCGAAGTAAGAAGGCACTTTTTAACTTAATTTTGAAGATCGATTGTTGGCCGAATATCACACAATTATACACATACCTCCGTCTTCTGTGGTGACGTTAACCGTCGCCTTCGTTGTATTATGAGCTCCGTTGGACACCTGCACTGACAACAGATATGTGGTGCTGGGCCAAAGGTCACTTATCACCGTGGACGTGATCTCAGGGGGGAAAGCCACGATTTGGCTCGACCGGGCAGACGTTATTGTCAGAAAGTAAGATTCCACCTCTCCCTGCAGGTCTTGCAAAGCTGAGGAAGACATGAAGAGAGAGGGAGAAGCGTGAGGAATCCGTAAAAAAAGAAAGAAAAGGAGTCACTTTTCCCCTTTTTGATCATTGTCATTGTCACAGAACGATCAAGTAGAATATACAACCATGAAATGACTTTGCTGGGCAGAACGTGTTCTGTGTGTTTAAAAGAGAAAGTAATCTTACAGGGTTGTGTCCAGGTGACCCGTACAGCGGTGTGATTGACAGCGCGGGCAGACAGAGACGGAGGGTGGTGGGGAACCCCCGCCATGGTCACCGCGGTAACAATCTGTCCCGAGGAGGAGCCCACGTCATTATCTACCACTAACTGATAGTGGTAACGGGTGAATCTGTTGAGAGACAGCATTGGTGTTTTTGATAAGGAGACTACATTATATGTCACAGTTCAGCTCCGCCCCCTCCTTACTCTAGTTTTCAGCCACTCCCACCTCGTCAGTCTAACTCCCTTCACCTGTTCACTCACCTGCCTCTGATCACTAATCAAGTCCCTATTTAGGCTCCTCCCTTCCAGACACATGTTGCCAGATTGTTCTTTCGTTTTTTTCCGTGCCAGACTCTCCAGCACGGATCTCCACTGAAACTTTTGTCGTAAAATAAAGAAATTGCCAATGAGGCGCGTTTCCATCAGTTGGTTTGGAGCAAATAAACTCGGCCACGGCCATCGATGGGAGAAATATGGAGAGAGGTCTTCAGGATTTCATTGTTTTAATTCTTCTTTAATGTTAGCTAGAATTGGCCATGTTATTGGGATATCATCCGGGACGACATCAACAGTGGAAACAGCTCATCGGTCATGCGAGTCAAATGTTTGCTACATCAGAATTGTATCAGCAAAGACATTTCCATCATCCATTTAGTGCATTTTTGCAATTGAGGATGTTTCATTGGATTTTGCTTTTTTTCCAGCTTTTCTAATGCAATACTTCAAAATGAAACATTAATATAAACAAGCCGCTGGCACAAGAGCCAAATGGTGTATTAATCCTCGATTGAAGGAATTAAGGGAAATAACAGAAATGATAGTGACGCTCTCTAAGTTAAATATGAGGGATTTAAGTTTAGTTCTACGCGCTACCAGTCCCAGCTGTGGAGACATTGGAACAGCTATCTATTTATAAAGCATTAATAGTTCTATGTATTTCACTTGTGATTGTGGTTGTGTTTTATTCTATTTATTGTTTTGTACTATCTGGATCTTGAGTCTGAAATAAAAGTTTGATTGATTGATATAATGTCAGCCATGTCTACCTTCATCCATTTCTTCACTCCGAAGTTACCGTTAGTCCTGCTAATATGGGGACTCCAACGAAACAAATTACATTCTCAAAGTACTCACTAGGACATAAACGAAAACAATTCTGCAAAATGCTGACATGTTCAGTTAAGTTTTGTCAGCTTTCTACTTGAATGAAGCTCAGTAGACACAAACCCAAAAAGAGTACACCCAGAGCCGTTGAGCAAGCATAGAGGGGAAAAAATAAAATTAGCTTCCACCAAGTGCCAAACTGAGATTAGGGGACTCTGTGTGGAAAAACAATTTAATTCTTTGGGATATTTGCTTAATGTATCTTTGAGCGGTATTAAAAGATCGGCATCAGCGGCAGCTCGCCGATCGGCTCTGCACACACGGTTTGCTGCGGCGCCCGGCGTTTGCTCTAGAGCTCATTTCAGTAATCTCACCTGCTTAGGCCTTTATCTTGGTAGAACAATTTGGTGCCGGAGTAAACACGGAGCCAGCGATGGAGATCTTCGGAGGGGGGAGGGGACACGGCCGTAACCGTGGGGACCGCGGCGATGGCCAGGGGCTGGTGGGTTTTACGTCTGAGCAACTTGTATCTGAAGGGGAAATTTGAATAAAGGAAAACAACCACACGATTGGATGTTTAGGAAGCATTAACACCCAACACATGTTCACAAAAGCACCATTATGAGCACACAGGCACACTTTTCCCACACGGCAACACACACACGCATGCATACGGACACAACAAACCCCAATGTGCATTTTGACTCTTCTCCTTATCGCTCATTTCATCCACTTCTGCCGTCTCTATTCTTTTGCGTTCACCGTGTCTCACCCCTCCCCCCCAACGCCCCTTGTTTTGTTTTTTCTGCAGGGTTTGTGTTTTCCTCTCCCCACAGTGATGCTAATTTCCGCTGTAATCAGAAGAGAAGGGCTTAATGCCGCCTTTTAACAAACCCACTTAGACAAACACACAGAGCTGAGCGGAGCAGAACAGAGAGACGGGCTCATGCATTTTAATCGCCCGCCAGGAAAATGGACCTTTATTTGAAGGCCTAATCACCGACGGCGTCGAACAGGACGGAACAAAACGGGCCGGAATGCGCATCAGGACTGAGAAAACACTGATTAAAAAAGGAACAACACGTAGCTCATTACCAAGCACTCGTGTTAGCAGTTGGTTAACGTGTTCCTATCTTTTTGTTCACTTCAATTTCTCCGCGGAGGATTTAACCTCTCTAGAATGGTCGGTTACAACACGCCGGATATTTCAGTTTCTGCTGCCCGTTTTCTGTCTTTTGGTTTTAGCTAATGAATAAAAAAAGAGGGTCGATTCAAATCATGTTGAACTATGACGGACACATAGATTGGGTACACTTATATTATCTCTTTTTAATTAGTATTGGATTTTGGATGCGTATTTGCATGCGCAGAACTATTATAAACCTTCTTCTTCTCACTTAGATAATTTCCTACGACAATCAGAAAGCAAGAGAAGCAATTTGTTTGGTTCTGTGCATTTTGAAAGAAGGTAAGCAGTGAGAATGTCGAGATTGCCGATGTGGACAGGTACGTAGGAATACCGAGTACATTCCATGGGGATATTTGTCAATTACATTGTGTGAAATCTAAATCATAAAAGTATTTCAACTGAAAAACGCAATTTCTCATCCCTCCTCTGACACGTATGTTCTTCCCTTGTTCAGACAGCACATAGATCAGTGTGAGCCGTGGAGAAATAAATGTCCTCGATTGATATCGCCACGAATATAAAATGCAATGTGTTTCATTTCTAATGGGAGTTTTACTGGGTCAGTATACTTAACCCTTGTGTTGCCTTCGGGTCAATTTGACCCGATTCAATGTTTCACCCTCCTGTCGCCTTCGGGTCAATATGACCCGATTCAATGTTTAACCCTCCTGTTACCTTTATATTTACTAACATATTTTACCCTTGAGGTCAATATGACCCAAGCTATTAAAATCTCCAGAAAATTATTAGAATTAATATTGTTTTCCAAGTTTAAGTGTGAGGTACTTTATGTTTGTTTGTTGACTCCCGAAAGAACACCGACATTAAACATTGAATCGTGTCAAATTGACCCGAAGGCAACACAAGGGTTAAAGCAATGATTAAAGAGAAATATTGTTTTACACGAGAAAAATAATGTGATTACAGGAAAGCGAAACACGTTACTCCAATAACTGGATGTGTCTTCATTGCAGTACAAACCAAATGTATGTTCTTGAGCTATTGAAATAGAAAATCGCTGAGAATCACTGAGAATCAAGGGGGATTATAATGTTGATAAGACAGAAAAAACAGGTGAAATGATCTGTGATCTTTGCTCATCTGTGTTTAACTAATATACCTTTAATCCACGGCCAGCGGATTTGAAGCCATCTAAGCCCGGTAGTAAGAGACCGGTATGGGTTCTGTGTCGTATCCCTCTTACCTGACGTTAGGTCCGTTGGGCCTGCTTGGTGGCTCCCAGGAAATGGCCAGGAAGGACTCGCTGACTGCCACTACCGACAGCGGTTCAAGGCCTTCAGGGATTGTGGGAAAAGTGGTAGCAGGCGTGGGCAGGCTTTCTGTACATCCTCCAACATGGCCACCACCGTTGGAACACGCCAGCACGGTAATACTGTAGTTTGTGTGTGGAACGACGTCCGTTATTGTGACGTTGAACTCGGAAGCATCGGCACCGTCATGGAAGATGCGGGCTTCTGGGAGGCGGATCTCGTAGCCATGGATTTCTCCATTGGGAATAAGAGGAGGAGACCATGTTACCTGAAACATAAACGTGTTTTAAGTTCATGTTCATTTAAAATGTGAGAAAATATATATGTTTATATTAGAGTAGTTTACTTATCCTCTCTAACTGTTTAATATTCCCTGAAAAGTCACATCATTGGTTGGCCGGGCATTCTAACTGTTATCGGCATGCTGAGGATGGTGGAAAGCTTTTAGATGGATGAACTACAGGAAGTCCTGGCACAGTGTGTGTGTGTGTGTGTGTGTGTGTGTGTGTGTGTGCACACGCTTGCAGAGCTTGCAGTGTGTGCTCAGGCAAACACACATCTGCATCACAGTGTGAATGCACGTGTGGTCAGTTGAGTGCTACCAGTAATATGTGAATGTAAAGCAATAGAATGGTCACTCTGTGTGTGTGTGTGTGTGTGTGTGTGTGCATGTGTTTGAGTGTGTCTTTAACTCTCTTGTGGGGAAAGATAACCTGACTTTGACTTGAGCAGAAGAATCCTTTCATCAAATTTAAAACAGGGTTCACACACACACAAACACACACTAACACGCGCACATGCACAAACACCATGCTAAAATAATGAAAACGGCTGGTAATGGAATTGCTGCATGCAAAAACAAAAGCCTGCCGCCGTTGAGCACTGCATCTGATTTGGAAACGGTTCAGTCTGTCAGCGTTTCAGAGTGAAGATGAAGGTAACTGGCACACACACAAATGTTCATACACACACACGCATACACTCACACCTCTACACGCTTGAATTACAGATATCTTTACAATAAATGTTGTATACATCCACGTACACACACACAGCTATACCTTCATTTAACAATTGCATACATGTACACACACACACACACACACACACACACTTATGGATACAAACTGTCATGTACTGATCAGTTCAAAGCGTGTTGAGACTAGAGTTTAGGTGATTAAGTGGTCAATGTTGATGAGTGTGTTATGAATAAACGTCAAGAATAATTACTTCTCATGCAACCTTGATATTCATTTAACAATTGACACTGCAATACAGGACGAACACACACGCACACTCTGAGCCACACACACACACACACACACACACACACACACACACACACACACACACACACACACACACACACACACACACACACACACACACACACACACACACACACACACACACACACACACACACACACACACACACACACACACACACACACACACATATGGGCAGGGTCATGTTGAGTTAGGTAGCTCATTTCCCAAAGTGCGTGTTGGGTGTGCTTTGTGGTGGAAGTCATTTACAGATTGAATAGCCTGATGTAATCTGGAGATGGTGAAGACAGCAGAGACCCTGGGCTGACACAGTGCACTGGGGCTAAGGCCAGGACAGTGTGTGTGTGTGTGTGTGTGTGTGTTTGTAAAACGTGTTTTTGTGGATATGAGAGTGACGGATAATAAAGTTGGTCGTGAGAGAGAATAGGTGTGTGGGCATGGTGCATGTGGAGTGTGTGTATTTGTGCACCTATACGAGCATATTCATAAAAAAAGTCAAAGGCTGACATCTATCGCTGACGATACAATTCGACAATCTATTCATATATGCATCAATGTACGTATTTAGGTCAATTCATATCCTGCAAACAAAGACTGGGATCACATTTAAAATGTTGGAAAGAGTTTTTGACTGTAAGAAAATGTAAATGATTTGTGATGGGTGACAGATCCAACCACAATATATGGTTTGATTTGAAGTCGATCAAGCAAAGGTTGGCAGAGATAATGAGTGAGAATAAAGAACAACACTAACACCAAGAGATTTCAACCAGACAATAACAAAGAAGCAGACACATACACTCTGAGTGGTATCTTCTCTGACATTACCTGTCGATTTGAAATGGTGCTATTGAACACTGATACAGTAGCTGCTTCATTACAGATGTCTGTTGGTAAAATAAACTATTTTCCCCATCATATAAAATAAATAAAAACTTCATTACAACACTCAATGTGAAGCCAAAAAGACTTGAACAACCGAGACGCCGTCCTAGTATCAGAAAAGCAGACATGTAGTTGACGTTGGCTCGACGCCCTGACTGGGAGGACCCACATGTAACGAAGGACATGCAAATACAGCAAACTGAAATGACAACATAACGGCATAAAGTAAGTACCTCGAAACGTGATATTACAAAGAAACCATTTAGAGAATGAAGGCAGATACTCAAAATCCTGTCTGTGTTGTCAAGGTCAATTGGTAACCAGGAAGCAGCCTGCCTGTCTGTCCAATTAGCAACAACCAGGAAGGAACACTTTCCTTCTTGGACCTATGACCCCTAAAGCTGTGCTGCTGCAGAGATGACAGGGGCGGTTTAGAAATGATGACAGGCATTAGCATTTTTCTGCAGTTAGCATTAGTGCAGGACAGAGCCGTGTGTGTGTGTGTGTGTGTGTGTGTGTGTGTGTGTGTGTGCGGGTGTGTGTGCACGTATCTGTGTGCATGCATACAATATGGTTTCAGTGGCTTTCGTTGATGTGGGATTAGTCAGTGGGGGAACTTAATGTTGGCCCCTCCTTCAAAATGGCCGACAGGAAGGAAGCTGCCTCAGACAGGGGTCACAGCCCCTCCCATTTTTTGAAGGGGACCTTGAGTTGAATGTTTTTCTTTCTCATTAAATCTCAAGATGGAAAGACAGAGGAATCAGGATGACATTGCTTTGTCTTTTCTCTGCTGAGTGACTGAAGTTGTAATGTATTGTATGGTTTTCTGTTCAAGAAACGTAACGTTTTTAAATTCGAAGTTTCTTGTTGAACGTTATAGGAGATATTGTAATTGATAAAGTGGGGCTGACTCGGATTATATTGGTTTTCTGTCGCCATATTTTAGAGCTCTTGTGCCCTCATGCCAGATCAAACAGGGCTCATACCTGAAGTGACTCTGGCCCCAACACCTTCACCCTCGGAGGACTGAGACCAGCTGGCCGAGAAGGTCTGGTGGTGACGTTGACCCAGGGCCCTGCAAGTATGCAACAGCATGTGGTCAAGCTGATACGCGACAGTGTGAGACTAAACATAGACACATCTTGATCAGTCAAGAACATTGTTATGATCTCACCTGTCGTGTTGCCGGCTCGATTATGGAGCACGAGTCGGTACTGGTAGCTAGTCCAGGGACTGAGGGCCGATGAAGAGTCCAGAAAAGAAAGAGGGGGAGGGTCTGGTGGGAGACGGCCCACTGTGGAGACTTGTTTGGTTGCAGTGACTCTGCGTTCAATCAGCCACCTATGGCCCGCACAGGATACAATATAACTCATGTAAAGGGTCCCAGAGGGATTGAAGTGTATTTAATGATCTCTCACCGCTCCAGTGGTCCATTGCTCCACTCTGGTCCACTCCAGGACAAGAGCACAGAGGTGGGGGTGTCAGAGTAAAGGTGAGGTGCAGGGACCCCTTCAGGGGCAGCTGCAAGTGTACGGAAGTCCTGAGACATCCCAGACACTGAGCAACCCACACTGGTGCACACCTCCATCTAGATGTTGGAGAACAATTTTGTATAATATATGAATATATATCTTTCTAGTGTTATCGAAAGGCTGGAAGTTTTCTTGAGTTAGTAAATCACCAATAAATACAGTGAGTAATAACTTGAGACATCTTCAACTTCCATGCTATTATAACTGTTAAAGGGAAAAACTACCGGAAAAATAAAGGGTGCAATGACATTTTGAAATTTAGTCCCATCTATGACTGGACACACACACACACACACACACACACACACACACACACACACACACACACACACACACACACACACACACACACACACACACACACACACACACACACACACACACACACACACACACACACACACACACACACACACACACACACACACACACACACACACGTTCTTTTCTTTCTTTGTTTTTTGTATTTATTAGAGAGAAAAATAAACAAACTTTTCTTTAATATGAAATTAGAATCCTATTTTTTATTGCATAATATTCCATTTACTTTAGCGCACAAGATGGAACAATATTGTGTTCTAATATAGCATTATTCTTATTTATTGTACCTGGAGGCTGTAGGTCTGGTATGGCGGCAGGTCGAGGAAGGTGTAGCTGGTGGCGTTCCCTGGAACAGTGACTGATAGACGGGATGAACGTGAATCTGAAGCCGTACTAAAGAAACCAGCAATGGGGCTGTCACTGGGGGTACTGGGTCCAGTGGGATGGGTTGGGTTCGAAGCAGGGCCTTGGCTGCTAGCGCTAACACCAGTGGACTCAATCTGGTCGTCGTCTGCGATACCAGGACTCAAGCTGGAGGAAGGGTTCTGGAGGAAGTCGGGTGTCGTGCCTTGGATTGCACTTGAGCCGTCGTCACTGCCTGTGGGGACAGCGGACATGGAGATGAGGCTTACGCCTCGGGGGGCAAGACTGGATGTTGGCCCGAGGTCATGGCTCGAGGTGAGATTTGCACCCTCGGTGCCAGGCAATTGGCTCGGGTTACGACCTAAACTGGAGTTGAGGGTTGAGCTGATGCTGGAGACTGAACTGGGCTTGGAACCAGAAGAAGAGGTGGAGCCGGGGCTAAGATGGAGGGTGTAGTGGGTGATGATGCCATTTGGTTGGGAGGGAGGATCCCAGGTGATTGTTACACCGCGAGGATGGAGCCTGGAAACCGCTGGACTGTCGACTGGTCCCGGGCCTAGTGGTAGAGGGAGAAAGATGGAGAAATGAAGACAAAAAAAAAGGCAAGAGATAAATATACCCTTTGTGTGTGAGCTTATTAACCCTTGTGTTGCCTTCGGGTCATTTTGACCCGATTCAATATTTAACCCTCCTGTCGCCTTCGGGTCAATTTGACCCGATTCAATGTTTAATGTCGGTGTTCTTTCGGGAGTCAACAAACAAACATAAAGTACCTCACACTTAAACTTGGAAAACAATATTAATTCTAATAATTTTCTGGAGATTTTAATAGCTGGGGTCATATTGACCTCAAGGGTAAAATATGTTAGTAAATATAAAGGTAACAGGAGGGTTAAACATTGAATCGGGTCATATTGACCCGAAGGTGACAGGAGGGTGAAACATTGAATCGGGTCAAATTGACCCGAAGGCAACACAAGGGTTAAGTTACGTCAAGAAAGACATTAGAAGGATTTTAGAAGGACAGATTGTGCCTTTTCTATCCAGGGGATTAACATGGAAACGCTCTTTTTTTCACAATTTCACCCCCCGAGCAAATCAATACTGTATTTATGGATGAATTAAATACTTGTGACGGTTTGAATGTGAGCCTGTGCATCATTCAGTGTTGATGTGTCGGCCCGAGTGGACCGCTCGGAACATTGTAGTACTTCTCTGCACTGGCTTTGCGAAACAGAAATATGCACGCAAACACACTCGTACGACCGATACTTTAAGTAATTACAAAGAGCAATACAAGTGGCCATAACACATACAAGTGATGTACTTTGATGAAATTAATTTATATTAAAAGACAATTGAGATTAACTCGTAGCATTTAATAAACTTGTGGATTCATGTCCAGTGTCTGGGAGTGTTTCGAACTCTTACGTCCAGAAGGTAAAATGATCCTTGCGAGAAGTGTTGCAGACAGAGATGCACATCAGAAGGACACACACACACACACACACACACGATCTGCGATCCATGGCCGGATAACAATCTACACAAGACTAGTCAGAGGTATATTTCACTCCAGGGTAGCTCATTTGAGGGTAATGCCCCTCCTCCCCTTCCTCCCCCGGCATTTACATCCCACTGTACTGCCCCATAATGGACACACACACACACACAGATGCACATCCTTATACGTAGACGCATACTCTTCTTGACACACACACATTCGCATGCCCACACCCACGGTGATGCAGTCGGGCAGTAATGGTGCTGTGTGAAGGGCAAGCAGATCAAGGTGACTGAGCGGACTGAGGGAGCGTGCTGCGTCGCTAAGTGCTACCGCTAACCGCTAACGGCTTTCCCAGATGGCGGTGTATGTGTGCGTGTGCGTGTGTGCGTGTGTGTGTGTGAGAGAGGGTGAAAGAAGATGAGCGCTTGAGAGTATGCGTGCGTGACTGTGTGAGAGATAAAGTCTGTGAGCATGTGTATGTGTTGTGCGTGTTTGGCCCAGGATGCTCCACCTCGACCAAAAGTTTAAATGCCTCTGAGATTATAACGCCGATCACAATTCAGATGTTTTGCCTCATGATTAATTTGGATTACATGATGAACCTTTTCAGTACGTCTTAGATGTTTAAAAGTGTGCCGGTATATTCGCACAAAAGAGGCAATATTTGTTTGTTTTTTACGAGGGAAGATTCAAAGATCTATTTTTTTCCCATACAAATAAACAACATTGTAAAATGTTGATGTAAAGCTCGGTTGATTTTACAGCTCACAACCCGTCCCATCAACAACCCATCTTTCTTTATATCTGCATGTCTTTTTACATTCTTATAATTTCCTCTCTTTTCCTTCCTCTGACCCCTCCCTCCCTTCCTTCCTTCTTTCTCCCCCCACCAGCTCTCCCTCATTTTCTCCTGTCTCTCCCCGTTACTCGTGCTTGGTGTTGTGGTCTCTCTCCCTCTCTCTCTCTCTCTGGTCTCCCTGCTAAATAAACAATGCAGCGAGTTGACCTTTTGGGTTAACAGGTTTTTATGCGAGCTCTACTCAGCACTCACACTGATTCAATTACCACCAAAGGTCCACAGAACCCCACGAATAACCAAGGAGCCCTTCTACCCGTCTGTCTGTCTCCCTGTCTGTCTGTCTGTCTGCCGGTCCGTCTTTGTCGAGGATTGAGGTGTCTCACTACCGGTTTGTCTAATTTGTCAAACGTTTGACATCCTTCTGTCTATTTGACTCCGTCCGTGTCTGCGTTGCTGTATTCCCGTCATAATGTTGGTCCGCTCCAACGTGTTTTGACAAAAGAGACATTCAGTGGAAGTAGAAGAGGGTTGCGAGTACAACGTCCTCAATTGCAAAAACACAATCCAGTCACCTTGATCCAGCCCCCGTCTATAACCCAAAATAACCCCCCGTTGTCCCCCCCCCCCCTCCTGTTTCTCCCTCATTCTCTCTCCTCCTCCCCTCCCCCCATCCTCCTCTAAGTGTTGAGTGTTATTTAGGCTTTACTGGCGCGTGTAAAATTCTGCAATTTGAAGGGCTGTTAAGTTTTTCAATTGAAATTTTCATTTAAGATGCAGGTGATGCTTTTTCCCTTTTTTTTTATTTTACCGACGCTTTACTGCTCCTCGGATCGGAGGGAACGAGTGTTGAGGGAATACGCGGCAAACGCTCTCTTTCTGGTTTCCTGAGTCCTCACCGCTCTCTCCCTCTCCCTCTCCTCCCTGCTCAACTCTCCCCTTTTTCTCCCATCTTCTCTTTCCCAACTGTTATTCTTTTCCCTCGTCTCCCACTCCCCTTTACCCCCCCCGCCTCTTACCGCTTTGACCTCTTCATACCGCATGCCTTTTTGTCTTTCTTTCCCCCCTCCCTTAATCCCTTCCTCCACACCTCCCACCGCTACGCCTCCTCTCTCCAGTAAAAACACAGTAGCACAAGGCTAACACAGGAGCGCGGGGCCGCCAAGCCTTAAATCACATTTATACGGATTTGGTTAGCATAGTAATAACACAATCAACTGACAAGGGCCGGGAGAGGGGGAGGGAGGAGTGTGTGTGTGAGAGTGTGTGCGTGTGTGTGTGTAGGTGTGTACTTGTGGGTCTATACATGTTCTGTGGCTTCTTGTGCATATTGCAAGTGTGTACATCTGTGTCTTTCCATTTGGAGAGACCATGGAAGGGAATTATTTTTTAGCCCGGCACAGGGTCCCGAGTGTGTGTGTGTGTGTGTGTGTGCACATGGGTGACTGGGCTTTTGAAGGTGAGTCGAGGCTCCTCGGAGTCATAATGAGGACAAACGCTGAGCTTTACTGTCATCAAGATGCGTACGACGTGGTGTCAAAACGTGACGAGCAATACGCTGAGAATTTACATTGCGGTTCATATCTTTACTTTTTCTCCAGATTATTTAATGTCATTGCTGCTTCAGGAGACACTGAAGAGGCAGCGAGAAAGCGGATGATGCACGACCAAGGTCATGAGCTTGCTTTGTGTCCACGACATCACGACTATATGTGATGTACATTAGCCCGAAAGTAACTACGGCCATCACGATACCCGAAGTGTCAATCACTCAGACGTTTCTAAATCCTTTTCAGACGTTGACTATTTCAAGTGATTTACTTAATTCCAGGTGCCCCTCTGACGTATCCTCGTACTACAGAAAGATAACTATAAACCGCAAAGTGATATACGGCTTTCAAAATATAATGTGGATACGTGTTGGTGCGTTTAAAATCAGTGGGAACTGATTGAAACCGGCTAAAGAAGTTCTAAACATATTACAATCATGCTTTTTACTTTCAGAAATGTACATTTTTCTACTAGTTCTGAGAGAATAATTATAAAGAAGCGACGTGTTTACTTCACAATTGTGTACTTTAAATATTGTAGTTATCGCTTGATATGAAGAATAACAATGTGATTATGCAACATTTCTTTGGGACGGCTAACTGAACAGAAAACTGGGAAAGAAGGTACGGCTATTATTATAATATTAATGTCGTCAATTATTCATTAAATAACATGAATTATTTGTGTTCCGTCATTACCGTTAAGCTAATTTCCGTTGCTTTAAGTTCAATGTAGTCAAACAATGCCTCACATTCACAGACACTTACTTTCTAGGATCATTTTGTCAAAACAGTGCTTTAGTCTTACTCCCTATAACACTGAGACACACACACACACACACACACACACACACACACACACACACACACACACACACACACACACACACACACACACACACACACACACACACACACACACACACACACACACACACACACACACACACACACACACACACTCTCTCTCTTAGATCACTTAGCCAGTGTGAACATGGGAGTAGACAGAGGAAAGGGAGCTGTCCAACACAGCTAGAGTTTATGTTCACAGGAGCCGTCTGTCTGTTCTGCAGCGGCAGGAATTCATAGGGACCAAATTACATTAAAAAGATGGATATAAAACTTTAATGGAATGATAAAAAGGAAAGGAGAAAGCGTGGGTCTCTCTCTTTCTCTGTTCCGTCATTAGCCTTCTCGGTTCTTCTCTCCCTCTTTTTTTCCTCAATTCCTTATTTTACCTTTTCGCTCTCTATTTTTCTTTCCTCACTTTTCCCTCCACGTCTTGCATCCTTTTTTCCCCCGCTCTATATTCTCTCTTCGCTCTCTCCCTCTCTCTCTCTCCCCTTCTCTCTCTCGTAAATACTTCAGGGCTAGTCCGTCAAAAAGAAGAAGTGAAACTCAATCTGTCTTTCTATCCGTCTTTTAATGTTTGAGCACAAAGACTGAGAAATGAACAGCTATGACAGGATGAAAGACGGCGGACGAGACATAGACGTATGAGAAAGAAGGAAGGAGAGATAAAGAAGGGATACAAGTAATGAGGGTAAAACATACATGAATCCACGTTGTTAATGAAGGTCCATGCCAACTTGCGCACAGTTCATAATACGGTAATCGACTGTATATGTGACTTGAGCATGGGTTTGAAGGTTTATATGATTTTACAATATAAACAGTCATAACAGACAGAAAACAATAATTCCATTATAAATATTGGCTTTACAAGACATGAAATCCTCCTGAATAAAAAGTGATTTTTAGAAGCATGTGGGCGAGGAGATTATGAGGGGAGTGCAGCCTTTCCTCTCAGTGTCATGATGATGAGAGGATGGCTTTATGGTGGCAGATTACACATCGATGTTAGAACAAACCCAATCTGGAAATGTGGCTGTCTCCCATCATGGGTTTAAATCCCTTCTTATTAAAAAGCTTTCATACCCATCATGTATTCTATTATTATGTTAAAAGATTTCTCCCTATGCATACTTTAAAATGATTAGACCCACTAGTATGTATGTACTCGACATCCATGACTAGTTGTGAGAAGCTGTGAAAAGGGACGAAAGAAAAACAGGTACATGCATTTCACACTCCCACACATTATATAATTGTCATGTCATATGTTGTGCTACTGTGTGTAATAAAAAAAAAAATTGTAGATTATAACTAGTATTATAACCAGTTTCAGTTCAAGATGGAAGTCGGCAGAATTGTTTTTAAAGACCCGTTTCCTTTCTTTACACCGTCACAGTGTCGGTGTGTGTGTGGATGTGCTTTTCGGGATGAGCTCGTCAGCATGCAACTCCATGAGTATCTGTTACTGCTTGTGAGCACGAGCAGGTGTGTGATTGATAAGGAGGACATGGAGGTGTGTGTGTATGACACGTGTTCTCAGTGTGTGTGTGTGTGTGTGTGTGTGTGTGTGTGTGTGAGTGTGCTTATGACGGGGCCTGAGAGAGGCAGAGAGAGGGATGGACGTTTGAACGATGGGGCACTGTGTGACCAAATGGACACATCTATTACTTTATATACACACACACGCACACACAGACGTAGATTTAGACTCTCACATGAAAATACACAAGTGTACACACAACCAAAAACACAAATAATTGTCCATAAAAACCAAAGGGCCATAATTCAATGCATCCTAAATGTCTGACATTGTGTGTCTGGATCAGTGTGTGCATCACGGTTCATGTGAACGTGTTTGTATTGTTATGCCGCACAGCCACGTGTACACACATATTTGTGTGTGTGTGTGCACGTGCATGTATCCTATGTATGCAAATCTCAGTGGCTTAATGATAATGTATGTGATAATAGCGCGATGCTAATTAATTTATAACTTTGCACTGAGGAGGCTGTTCCAGTGGCTAATATGATTCTATTACAGCAATTAGCCCACAATGACACTGGCTAGGTCACTCACACACAGACACACACCTTACCGTATGCAAATCTCACCATGTCGGTGTGTTTCACCCGATCTTGCTGGTGCCCATGTTTCATTTTTAATATCTTCTGTCTCTGTCTCTCATCCTTATTGCCTTGATTAGATCAACTATAATACTAACGCCAAGAAATGACGACACTTGTATCAAATAAAACCTTGGAGACGTTCACAGGATAAAAGGACACTGGGCAAAGGCTCTGTTCACACCACACGCCGTGTGAGGCTATTGTTTGAGATCGTCACCTAAAATCAGGAGATCTGTCAAGACTCCTTGACTTTAACTTTGACTCGGCAGCAACTGACGGCCAACTGACGGCAGAGGCCGACTAACACCCAGCTGCTGCCAGCCGACTGCCAGCCAGTCACTTGGCAGGTCGGCTGACACCTCGGCTGCACAATTCAAAAAGGGAGGAATAAAACAATGCCAACAACCAGTGCCAACAGGTCGCCTTTGTTGTGGTTATTTATCAATGTTTTTGATGAACAGGTACAAGTGTGTTACATTGCATGTGTGCACTTGCGTGTATGAGTGGGCGTACTCACTGTCCTCTGCGGTGAGCATGGCCGCCCAGGGGCCGACTGCCCGCCCATATGTGTGCGAGACCCCCACTCTGAACATGTACTGGGTGTACGGCGACAGGCCCTCCACATGGTGGGAGAAGGTCGCCGTTGCGTTTTCCAGGAGCCTAGAGTCGGAGTTCATCGAGACGCACATTGAAACACATCTGGTCAAAATGAGCTGTCGTCAAACAGGTGGTACTTTTCAAATGTTTAGATAGATAGATATATACTTTATTAATCCCCAAGGGGAAATATGTCGTAGCAGTAGCAGCACCAATAAACCAAACACACAAGAATAAAAAAAATATATAAAATATAAAAAACAGGGATGAAAGATATAGAAGCATACAAAGCAAAATATAAAATAAAATATATATGTATATATACAACATATATGCATACACAATACACAACACTAATGACAAATTAAACTAAATATAAAAACACCAAATATAGACAGTGTGCAAAATGAAAAGTGTGTGTATGTGTGTAGTGCAAATGAAATGTGTGTGTATGTGTGTAGTGTAAATAAATGAAATGTGTGAAGTGCTGATCAACATAGTGTGGATATGAAGTTATTATTGTAGTTATTGCACTATGATCTGGCAAGATCTAGTACCTGCTCGTGAATATGACAGACATATAAACAAAGTGGTCGCCAACAGTCGCTTATTATATTCTTTTTTCCTTCATGTCTATCTTTCCAAAAGGTTTTCTCTTTCAACTTTGTTCACCATCTCTTGTTTTGTACAGAGACAGAGATTCAGCACTGGACAGCTCCCCAGAATATGTTTGCCAGCTGCTGGCCAAGTTGGATGGAATGAGTCCTAAAACCCAAAACGAGTTAACATCGTTACACTTCCAGTTCCCCAATCTCAAAGTCAATGGTTTTTTCATTATTTTAAATGCGTTGTTGGTTAGATAACTGAATTAAGGTATGTGGTGAACACAAGCTTAAGATATTTTTGTTTTTGTTTTGTTTTATGGAAGAATATAAGTCAGTAAATACACTTTTATTTTTTTAAATACACCATTTGGAAGCTTTTAAGTGTCTTAAAAAATGGGTCAACAACAACGACGAGACAACAAAGCGTCATCGGCGGATATTCACGTTCATGCGACCGTGGTTTAGTTTGTTTATATCCTGCATCTTGCATTTTACTTCCGTCAATTATTTTGCTGAACAAAATGTGCACGTATTATACACTTAGAGGATATTTTCAAAAATTATCCAAAATCCAATTGGCTTTATGTGGAGGCAACCAGTGCAACGCTAACTTCCAGGTTGAACGTATGTCAGCATCACTGCAGCAGTTCATCTCTACAGTCATAACCACTGTTACTATGGCATTGCTAGATGTTGAACCTGCATGTTGTATCTCCCTGTTAACTCTTTTAAAAGTCCATGTGATAGATTTTTCTGGAAATAGAAAATTATTATGAGTCTCAGAGAATAATGGATCTCATGTAAGACTGTCGATGTTTATCTCAATTTAAGCAACTTTATGTGTTTTTTATAAATACATTTAAATGTTAAGTGTGATGTCATATAAATGTCAAGAGACAAGTTCCGTACGGTCACTACACAGTGACTATCGTGGTAATATGTACACTATTTGTATGATATTACCATGACATACCTGATCCTATATCATATAATCATACAAAGGAATCTGGGACAAAGTAAAAGAATATTGTCATAAATGAGGGACCGTTGACCATTTAGCATCAGATGGAAAGAAGGGATGAATGAATGAATAAATCAGGGAACAATGAGATTTCCATAGCAGAGGAGGAGGAGGGCATGGCTGTCTGATATATAATACATGTAGCTAGTCATTTATTTATTACCACAGAATGAGAGCCTCCTCTTCTTGGATTAAATTGCAATTTGTTGTCAGGAAGCATGTAATGAATACATATCAGATGCACACCCCTCTCTCTCTCTTTTGATTCTATTACATTTTCCCTAACTCCGTCTCTCTCTTTGCAGTGCTTTTTGATTTCTGTGTCTTTTTGACTCCCCCGTCTCTCCAGCTCATTTTCTCTGTTTTTCTGATGGTCTGTCATATTGATGTGGAATATTCCACGTGGCTGTATAATGTACCCTGTTATATGTACACGTGTATGCATATGTGTACGCATCTCTACGGTGCGTGTATACTGTGATCTGGGAGTGTTGCATGGGTCTGTGGTCCTCTTGATGCTGCTCACCAACAGACCACTTGCATGTTCCGTGGACAACCGTGTGCAAACCTGCCCACTGGATGATCTACCGTTTCCATGCTATTTAAAAAAAAATCTTTTACAAAATTAATGTAAAATCTCTATCTCACCTTATCACAGGCCTCTGAGGGGACGTCCTCATTTGCAGGCTGTAACGGAGTGGCCCCGGTGCGTTGGAGTGAGCAGGGGCGGACCAGGACACATTCAGACTGGTCCTGGTTCTGTGAGCCAACGTCGGAGGTGACAACCCGTCTGGGGCTGGGGGGGGGGGGCAGCAAACGGAGAAAACATTCTTTGTAAAGGGAGGCTGGCAGCGCCACAGAGAGCCACATGATTTACGGAAACACAACCACAACAAGGTCGGTCTCTCTCTCTCTCTCTCTCTCTCTCTCTCACACACACACTCGATGACCCGGCTCTCTCAACAGTGCCCCTCTTTCCCAGCTGAGCATGATAGCATAGCGCTCGTGTCGGAAAATCAGTAACAACATCTTGATTCAGGATGATAGCCGTGCTCTTAACGGAAACCGCGGGGGAGAGACGGAACGGGAACGAGATAAGGACAACAAATAGAAGGAGAAAATGAGAGAGCAGTAAATGACTGGAGTGTTGACGATGCGGAAGAAGAGGAGGTCCTCCGATGTATAAAGTGACCCTTCAATCAAACACACTGCTCTCTTTCCACTACAAGACTGATTGCTGAAGACGTCTCATCCTACAGAGAGACGGCGTTTACACACACACACACACACACACACACACACACACACACACACACACACACACACACACACACACACACACACACACACACACACACACACACACACACACACACACACACACACACACACACACACACATATGAGCGGTATATGAAAAAAGACTCAAAACACTCTTTGAAACTTGTTACTGGTTCAGAATAGTAATGGTGGTTCACCAAAATGAATCTTTACAGAAATTCACATTCATTACCTTCGCATTGAAAATGCGGAAGGTAATGTTTTGATCGCCGTGTATTTATTTATTTATTTGTATGCGTGTTATTCGCATAAGTAAAAAAGTATTAAACCGAATCGCATGAAATTTGGTGGGATGATTGGTTATTATCCGGGGACCAGTTGATTAGATTTTGGGATCGATCGGGTCAAAGGTCAAGGTCATGAAAAGGTCCAAATCTTCTTTTTACCATACCATCAATTTATATCCAATTGGCATGCAAATAATGCCAAAATGTTCAAAATTCAATGCCCAATCTAGTGATATGCGAAGGTATGCGCTCTACCGAGTGCCCGTTCTAGTTATTTGAGTGTAAACAGAGACACATTTAAACTAGAATAACTGCTTTACAGCTGCAAGCCTCCATTAACCATTCATGTTGCAGTTTATATTCAAGTCCGTTCAAAGTGTCATCACTTCATCATCTTTTTCTACATTTGTGTGAGATTGTCATGATAAGCAATTATGACATTTTCATAATTAGCAATAATGACAGTCCTGATGTATTGCATTCACAAGAATGGGATGAAGAAGCGGTTACAGTGAGTTTGACCTTTGACCTTCAAATATAACCAGTTCATCCTTGAGTGGTAAGTGGATGTTTGCGCTAAATTTGAAGAAATTAAGACAGGGCATTCCCGATATATCACTAGACTCGGGAGGGACGGGAGATCACAGTGACCTTGACCTTTGCCCTCCAACATATAATTAGTTCAGAATTTGACGAAATTCCATAAAGGTGTCCAAGAGATGTCGTGTTCAAGAGAATGGACCAAATGTACGTCCACCCCAATGCGCCTCACGTCGGGCCTCTGACATGAACACATTTGATTTTCCACCAGTGTGTCTGTGTGTGTGTGTCTGTGCGTGTGTCTGTGCATGTGTCTGTCTGTGTGTGTGTCTGTCTGTCTGCCATTGTGCATTTTGGTTAAAACCCCACCAGTGACAATGTTTGCAGTTTTGTTCCTATTTATGTCCAATTTGTGTCTTATTTTTAAATACGCTGTGAGTTGGATAGCTTGATAGCTCGCAAAACTAAAATGCAGAAGAAGAAGAAAAAAAGCAACACAAAAAAAGAATTAACTGGAATGGATTAAAAAATACACACAGAAAAGAATGTTAAAGCAAGCTTTAAGTGCTGCTTCTTGAAGTTTCTCATCAATGTCACATCAAGTGTGTGTGTGTCTTTGTGTGCGTGTGTAATTCTTCAAAACACTCGATTTCTGCCTCTGACACACACACACACACACACACAAATCACACACCTTTGGTGAGCATGTGTCTCTCTCATGCTGTGTTAGCAGGTATAATATCAGAGGTGTCACTAATCGTTTTAAACTATGCACTTTTATGTTCACTTCTCTCTCTCTCTGCTCTCCTCCTCCTCTGTTCTTCTGTCTCTTGCTCGACCATCTTCTCTCTGTTCTTTCATAGAACAAGGACGCATCCAGACAGTTTGCCTTAAAGAAGTCTAAAGAGATGCCAGAGGCACAGCGGTAGAAAGAGAGGTAGAAAGAGAGGAAACCTCTGCTATTTAAAATTTATACTTTCTTATGCCTTTGTTTTGAACTTGAACAGCAGAACTTTCCCCAGTCAGTCTTTTGTTGTTCTCTGACTGAGACATGGGTGGGGTGTGTGTATCTGTGTGTGTGTCTGTGTGTGTGTATTCAACACCTTTGTTAACATTAGCTAGTGGTCCAATGTGTGCTGCCTGGTTACCACCATCTTCAGACGGCTTTGATCGGCTTTGACATTTATCAGTATGCAGAATCAGCCTCCATTCTACACACTCACAAACACACACCTACGCTGTGTCAATTAGAAATGTGTGTTTAGACCATGAGGTGAAGTCAATGATGTGTGTGCGTGTGACTGTGTTTATCACTGCCACTCACTTAATATTTTTTTTTTTTTCTTTCTTTGGCCTAGCGTGCTATAAAACAGACTTTTTAGTTCCCAGTTCATAAGAATCCTAATTAAAATCAGAGTAATGGGATAAAGATGTTACAATGGTTCATGGCTTATGTAGAGTGAGAATAAATGTTAAATCACAATCCACAATTCAGTGGTGGAACAAAATTGCCTTCTAATAATGGAAGTAGTGACATATTCAGTTATTTCATAAGTATGTATCTTAGAAGATTTAGATTTCTAGCTAATTCATGTGTTTTACTGTGTATTCTGATGACGGGGCGACCTCCGTCACTGTGTGGTTGTGTAGGTGTACCAGCGGGGGGCGTGGTGACATTGAGTGGCAGGCTTTCGACACAACCGTGTGTGTTACACCCTCTGATCCAGAAGATGTAGTTGGTGTAAGGCTGTAGGTCAGTCACAGACAACCAGCTTCCTGCCTCTGTACCTCCATCCAACACACCGACACCACCTAAGAGAGTCACACAGAGAGAGAGACATGTGAGGTCTTAGTGAGGAGGTGAAGACGTCATTATATTGCACATTTCGTTGTACATTCATTGATTAGAGTCATTACCGTGATGGCTGAAAAAAAAGGCCACACAAAAGATAATTTGACAATAGAGGGGAAACAGAAAGAGTGAGGAGGGTTCAAGAGAGGAGAATAGTGACTGAGATTAACTGAGAGTGATCAGAAGAGAGAGGTCTCCATATCGAGGTTATGCAAGGATAGTCAAAGAAAAAAGGATCGGAAAAAAATTACAATATGTGAGGCTATCCAACAGATTTAGATGGACACACACACACCCGCCACACACACAAACGCATATCAGTTTTGTGGGAACTGATGAAGGCAGTGTGTATCAAAGAATCAAGGGCTCGTGGGTAACTCAAGCGAAACACCAGCTCTCTTTCTTCCACACCTCTTCCACCCTTCTCTCCACTCATTTTAATCCGTCTATTCCTCCGTGAGGAGCAGATCAAAGTCCCTGATTCTGCGCGTGTGTGTGTGTGTGTGTCAGAGAGGGAGAGAAAGAGCGAGAGAGAGACTTGGTGAATATGTGTGGGTTTAAGATAATTGTGTGTTCTGCCGTTTCCCCGTCCTCCTGTTCTCATCTTGTTCAATTTTCTTCTTCCTCTTTCTTTCCATGTCCAGTTCTCATCCGCTGTTTTATTGCACTTCATGTCTTCTGTTGTTTTTTTACTTGCGATCCTTTCTAATACATCCATTGAAATATGAGCTTCTCATCTCTCCTCTCTTTCTCGGTATACTATTGTTTACCAATACATGGCTTTGTTCTTCCTTCCATCTTCACACCACTGTTTCGCTCTGGAATCCCGACATTGTTTCCTTCCTCGAGTCCCGGCAGTATAAAACAAATCAAAGTCTTTTTTTTTTTTTTTACACCACTCTGGTTTGATTACTCCGCCCTTCACGTCCCCATTTCAGGCCTGACTTTCAGTTTGCAATGTCGGTACAAGAGTGTGTGTGTTCCAGTGTACACGTGTGTGTATCTCCACACGTGTTATCCTGCTTTGCTCATCTTCAAAAAAACATTCTGAGCGAGATCTGAAATGATAGTGACTTAAATGTGTTCATTTCTTGCCTGTTAAAACAAAACCTAAAGATTAGAAACTATTACTGATTGTTGGACTCCTTTTAACTTTTCTTGGTGCTTAGACAGCACTAACATGCATGAGTATCCATGACCTTGACCTTGACCTTTGACCCGATTGATCCCAAAATCTAATCAAATGGTCCCCGGATAATAACCAATCATCCCACCAAATTTCATGCGATTCAAGAACATTTTGACCTGTTCATGACCTTTGACCTTGACCTTTGATCCGATCGATCCCAAAATCTAGTCAACTGGTCCCCGGATAATAAACAATCATCCCACCAAATTTCATGCGATTCGGTTCAATACTTTTTGAGTTCTGCGAAAGATTTTGACCTGTTCATGACCTTTGACCCGATCGATCCCAAAATCTAATCAACTGGTCCCCGGATAATAAACAATCATCCCACCAAATTGCATGCGATTCGGTTCAATACTTTTGAGTTCTGCGAAAGATTTTGACCTGTTCATGACCTTTGACCTTTGACCCGATCGATCCCAAAATCTAATCAACTGGTCCCCGGATAATAAACAATCATCCCACCAAATTTCATGCGATTCGGTTCAATACTTTTTGAGTTTTGCGAATAACACGCATACAAATAAATAAATAAACTAGAATGGGCACTCGGTAGAGCGCATACCTTCGCATATCACAAGATTGGGCATTGAATTATGAACATTTTGGCATTAGTTGCATGCCAATTGGACAAAAATGTATCGTGCTATGGTAAAAAAGAGTTTGACCTTTCCATGACCTTGACCTTTGACCCGATTGTTCCCAAAATCTAATCAAATGGTCCCCGGATAATAACCAATCATCCCACCAAATTTCATGCGATTCAAGAACATTTTGACCTGTTCATGACCTTTGACCTTGACCTTTGACCCGATCGATCCCAAAATCTAGTCAACTGGTCCCCGGATAATAAACAATCATCCCACCAAATTTCATGCGATTCGGTTCAATACTTTTTGAGTTCTGCGAAAGATTTTGACCTGTTGATGACCTTTGACCTTTGACCCGATCGATCCCAAAATCTAATCAACTGGTCCCCGGATAATAAACAATCATCCCACCAAATTTCATGCGATTCGGTTCAATACTTTTTGAGTTCTGCGAAAGATTTTGACCTGTTCATGACCTTTGACCTTTGACCTGTTACCCGATCGATCCCAAAATCTAATCAACTGGTCCCCGGATAATAAACAATCATCCCACCAAATTTCATGTGATTCGGTTCAATACTTTTTGAGTTTTGCGAATAACACGCATACAAATAAATAAATAAATAAATAAATAAATAAATACACGGCGATCAAAACATAACCTTCCGGCATTTTCAATGCGAAGGTAATAAATACACGGCGATCAAAACATAACCTTCCGGCATTTTCAATGCGAAGGTAATAAATAAATAAATAAATACACGGCGATCAAAACATAACCTTCCGGCATTTTCAATGCGAAGGTAACAAGACAAATGTCAAGACACACGTGTTTAGCTTAGTCATTGAGCTTTGAAGAATAATACGGTATGGTTTCTTAGGAAACTCTTTAATCTTATCTGATAATCCTGATCAATTTAACAGCAATATTAACAATCGAGGCTCTTTTTTTAAGCATACTCTCCATTTTTGACTGCCTAGTGTGTGGTGTTTGTGCGTTGTGGGTCTTCTCTTTGGTACTCCGGCTTCCTCCCACAGTCCAGAGACATGCAGCTCAGGTTCATTCGGACTCGAAGGTGTGAACGCTTGTCTATCTCTATGTGACAGCCTGACGACCGGCCCCTCCCCCCACGACTCTAAATAGGATAAGCGTTACATATAATGGATGGATATATACGAGCAAATGTGGATGGTTTGTTACACAGAAGCATCTGAGCAGCTGTTTAGGGGAAGTATATTTCAGAGAAATATATGTGAAGGCTGATTGGATGAACCGTCTGTCAATCAAACTCTAACCAAAGTGAGTAGGAAGAAGAGAGAACATTGAGAAAAGCATTTCATGTCATTATTACATGCATGGCTGCATGTGTTACCTTTGCTCTTGCAGTACAGTGTGTAGCTGAGGTTTCCATTCGGTCTAGGTGGGGCTGTCCAGCGGGCTCGGAGTGATCGAGAGCTCCGATTGGTCAGTTCCAACAGTATAGGGCCCTCTGGGGCCGTCTGTAACGTACGCATCTCCACCTGATTGGAGGTAGAAAGATCCAAAAGCGCACACATGTCCAAAGGCACATAAGAACAGAAGTGTTCTTCAGGACTTTAATACTTTTTACTACGATTCTACTGACACGCATCCATCAAAACTGGTATAGAATATTAAATATCAAAAGAAATTCAGAAATATTACACAGAGTGGATTAATATGAGTGTTAAAATACAACACTTAACCAGTCTAAGTGTAAAAGTAAACCACTCAGATTACTTCTGCCTCTGATCTCTTCGCTCCCCTCTCGGCTTCTTCTCCTCTTCCACATAACCCCGCTTCATTCTTCTGTCTCATTTGCTCCCGTCTCTCGCTCCTGTCACTCTCTCCTCTGCTGCCCTTCGCATCCTCACTCGCCACCCCGTCTCTCACTTTGCTCTGACCATTTACTCCAGCCTCATCATTTCACTCTTTTATCCCTAAACTCTCTCCATTTCCTCCTCCCCCCCCCATCTATCCTGTCTTCTCCTCCTCTTTATCCTGTTCTTGCCCCCCCCCCCTCCCCCTCCTTCCTGTCCTCTTGTTCCGCTGTGTCAGCGGTTCTCCTGCCGTTTGACTAAATATGGCATCCGTATTGGAAAAATGCCCCAAAACGTGGCCCGTCGTCAGAGACGTGGCTGAGCGCGGAGCGGCATTTGCTTCCAAATGTCACTGTCGCCACGCCAACCTCGTTATTGAGCCGAGAGAATCGATCACCTTTATGACGCTCAGTGTCACAACATGAGCGCACACGCACGCACACACACACACACACTTTGAAAATGTCCGAGTAGGCATTCCCATATGTGTGTCCGTGATTTTGTGTGTCGTATAGTGACAGTAATAATCTACATCATAAGAATATCTGGTTTGTTTTATCTACCGATACGATTCATCCAAATGCAGAAACACTGACGACAGCATTGACTCTTTTTCAATACATCACAGATTATCTCATTAATCCATAAGTGATTAGTGGCTTTGGGAGGAAGAAGGGAACTGACCATCGGCCCCTTGCCACAGCCTCGTGCGGTGCAGGCCTGCAGCCTGACCACGTGCTGGCTCCACGCAGAAAGACCCTCCACCACAAAGAACCTCAGGGAGGAACTGGAGTTTAAAAGGAGCGCTCCATCCAGCCAGAGACCATAGCTGGTTATGACGCCTGCAAGGAGAGCACATCGGATTATGACCGTCATACGATACAGAACAAACATATATAAAAATGGTGCGATTAAACTGTTTTTCAAGCCACAGTAAAACACAAAAGACTTTAAAAATCAAAACATTTGTATCATGGCAAAGAAACTTTTGTCGTTCATTCACGTTTTAAAAATCTTTTAATTTTAACATGATTGTGACATTCCTTTGATGTCTTGGTCTGATGGTGTCTGGCAGCACATTTTAAAGATTGTTGACGCTCTTCTGCCATTGGTCACTCATACATTGCAGGACTGTGTCCAGACTATGAGGAAGTGAGCTCAAAAGCACACACACACACACACACACACACACACACACACACACACACACACACACACACACACACACACACACACACACACACACACACACACACACACACACACACACACACACACACACACACACACACACACACACACACACACACACACACACACACACACCTAGGTGAGCACTCACTTACAGACGCATATAGACACTCCCCCACAGACACACAAAGATATATATACTCACGAAGATGGGTACGCACACGTGTCCATACACACATACATACACAGGCACAATAATTACATTACATCCACCTAATAAAAAAAAAAAGAAGAAATGAAACAGTACGGTGCCAAATGTGCTTTCCCTTAATAAAAATGCATACAGGGGGCTCAAAAGATCAGCGCTAAGAACTAAGAGTCTATTCTGCTTTAATCATGTGTGGGTTTTATTATTGCTCAATACAGATACACACACCTATCAGGGAAATGAAGACACAAAAACCCCACGGACACCAACTACATCTGGGAAGCTCTTAATGTGGCCAATCACATGCGTGCGAGTGTGTGTGTGTGTGTGTGTGTGTGTGTGCGAACGTCGCTTGCGTGTGTGAATAAGCCCGCATCAGTATAGGTTGTAATAAAGACAGGTTGGGAAATGAAGCAGCGAATGCATAACAGGCTTATTTCCCCTCTTTGTCTGCGTGTTGCCCCGACCTAATCCCCGAGAGGATTATCCCCCACAAATCCCTGCGGAATTGGGGAGGGAGAGAGAGAGAGAGAGAGAGAGAGAGACAGAATCTCACTCCTCTGGAACCCATCAACATCATCATCATCATTGTTGCCGTCCATTTATGACAACAAAAAAAGAGTACATTTGAAAAAAGGAGGCACTGAGCCTTTCTTTAAGCAAAAATTAAAGCTTTTTAAGCGTGAGATGATCGGGTAATCATGATTAAGTGTCTCCTTGTTATGAATTTCTGTCATCAGATGAGAGAAGCTTTAAGTAATTTATCCGGGCTAATATGCACACACATCACATGGTTTATGGTGCGAAATGCACTCATGTGGCATTAAGCGTAAAACACACACGATTCACATCACACACACACACACATTATGGAATTACACATACTTTAACGAGCATGGCAGTAACATTTGATAATATGTGGTGGTGCGTTGTATGTTACAGTCTGTGAAATGGGGTGGGAAATCCTCAGATGGTTTTCAACCCTTAATTCATTCAGGGTTTATAAGATGAGCATTTGTGAATATAGTCCTTACAATTCATGTTTATTTTTTGGTAAAAAAAATAATATATATATATATTTTCACATGTAGTTTTTTAGTTATTTAAAGATGTATTGAACTTTGTATCTTTAAGTATTTTATTAAGACAAAAGGACTTCTGGATGCTTGATGCAAGTGCTATGTAATGATATTTATATAACGAGTATACATTTCATAATTTGTTTGAGGGGCGAGAGAAGCAACAACGCTCAGATGGAAGGGTGCTCCAAGTTGTATTGTCTTTTGAAGCAGTTTTAAAAATACATACTCAGTGCTTAGCTGTTACATAAACTTTATTTGTCCAGTTTGTACATTTCTATTAAATTGCTTGATTAAAGTTTACAGGAAAGATGAACAATTTTATACGACAAAAAAAAGCTGTTTTTTTTTTGACGTGGCCCAAAGCAAGCGGTTCCTTTTTTATTGTTCAAGATTATTTTCAATATTTTTAGGTTTTTAAATTATTGATGTAATATTTTTTTTCAGAAAGAAGAATATTTTTTTAATGATGCATCACTCCTAGTGCTTTCTCAATAAAAAAACACAAATATATTCAGTTAAACTCTAATTCCCCAACTGTATTGTGCACGACAACTTTGAGTCTCTTTACTCTCAAACAACTTCATTTTCTAGACATTTCCAAGCCAGCAGCGAGATTTTAAATTCACCTACAATATAAACATCAAATACACCGTGTCCACATGCGTGCATGGCTTTTAATTGGCTGCAAGTGAATTAGCTGAAGGGAAGAAGAATAGAGAACAATGAGAGGGGCGAGGCGGTCACTGGGAGTCGGAGTCCTCCCTGCCTGCAGTTCTCCGTTCAGTCAAAAGGGAGCACTTTTCATCCACTTAAGGAGCTCGGTGAAGCTCGGCGAGGCTCTGCCTTCTCACTCCCGCTCTCCGTTAGTCTCAAATTGTCTGTGTTCTTTGTCTCTTCCCCTGTGCTATACGAGTCCTCTATGTCCTCCCCTTTCGTCCTTCTGTTTTATCTCCATCTCTTGCACACTCATCTGATTCCTCTGGCTCAAAGGGTTTGAAACCTTTCACCTATTTCATCCTCACATGTACGGGATACCTGCGCAGTGATAATGGTCTTTATACTGTATGTGATCGCTTGGGTTGGAGTGGAGACTGACAGACTGTATTCAACTAATGTCATCCTCATCAAAAGTCTTGTCAATGTTTCTCCCCTTCTACACGTTTTATCTCCCAGATCACTTTCCTGTATCAGAGTAAACAATTGCTTAAATAGGTTCAAAAAACGTACATGTGCTTGCGTGCGTTTAGTTAAAATGTGTCATTCCAAACATTGTTGATAATTCTTTATGTTTATTTAAATGCATGTCAGATTAAGTGCCTCTCCCCTTACCGTTGGGAGTGCCGGGCGGTGTCCAGCTGACGTTGAGTGCATTTGGGGACAGGGGCGTGACCCGCGGCGCAGGGACATTCTCCGGGGTGCTCTCCTCAGTCTGAGCCCGGCTGGGGGGGCTTACGGTGCAGCCGCCTCCGGTGCAGGCCTGATGGGGAAACACAGCCGCGCGTTAATGAGTTCATGAATGTAAGCGATGCAAATCCCCCCAAAAAAAGTAACGAGCGAGGGACTCACGGCGAGTGTGACGGTGTAAAGTGTTCCGGGGGTGAGGTCGCGGAGCGTGTGCTCTTCAAAAAGTTCTGAGCTGTTATGGACGAGTGCAGCCGCTGCGCCACCGTCGCCATGCGACAGGAAGACGGAATAGAACTCTAAGACGCCGTTTACCTGGGATGGACGCGACCACCTGCAGAGAAAGAGACAGAAACAACAACATATACTGTATTTACTTATATATGTTTAAGTCAGATTAGAGGACTTTCAGTACGTGTATTGTGTTACCGTAGTGTCGTGTCAAATTACAGACTAAAGATGAGGCCGGAGTTATTTCATCGTTTTAGTGACTAAATTAATCTTAAGGGATCAAAACTACAAATGTATCTTTTTTTCATTATGGTGCCTGGTTGTGCATTTCTACTTTCTACTGTTGGAAATCTGTTAGAAACCAATTATAGAGCCACATTTCTTCAATGTGCAGGAAAAAACGTTGGATTGTAAAGATAACGTTTAATTGTGGCTCATATTACCGTAAGAAAAATAATAAGACATTTTCCCATTTATTTCAATTTTAGTATCTAATTAAAAAAGAACTGTCATGTCTTCTTTATGAACACAGACAGGTGTTAAAATATATTGTATATTAAGATGTGGCCAGTACTCTTTGGATTTAATTGGTTTGGAATGTTGAACTTTGGTAAATATTAAATGACTTTTAAGATTGTGTATATATATTGATGGTTAAGGTTAGATTAAAAAAAGGTTGTGAGGCCAGATTTGCTCTGTTTGTGTATGTGTGTGAGAGTTTGTGCCGCACACACACACACACACACACACACACACACACGCGGAAATAGATGGAAACACAATTCAGAGGGTATGGTTTTTTTAAACACAGACCAAGCCCACGCAGCTTCCTCTTCCGAGAGAGGTGTCTCCTTTTCTATATTTAGAGCAAAAGACAGTATTTATGAATAGAAACGTGTCGACTACCACCGCTGGACTGAAATACTGCTTGTGTTTTCACATTATATATAGATCCAAAGCATCTGAAGAACAAAACAATTAAACATTTCCGAAAAGGAAAAAAAGAAGACTTAAAACATTTATTTTTATAAATAGTTCTGCAATTCTTACAAATTCCTGAGAGTAAACCAAACCCCCCCTGGAATAGTCGCACAGGGAGGTCATTTTCCAAAGTGATGGATTCCCTTCTTGGTTCCTCCCATTAAAAGCCAGTTTTTGAATGACTGATGAGTGTGTGTTAGGACACAATTAGCCACCGTGGCTAATCTATCACATTTATTATAAGATTTATACTGCTGTCGATTGACAGCGTGATGTATGTCCACTTTTGAAAAACTAAATCAGAGGGGAGTTGTAATCATCTGTAATATAATTCATATTGGTGAGGGTTTAAAAAAAACAGTGTTTTTAAAAAGGTTATGAAATTAGTGTGAAACAGACAAATTATTTATCAGCACCTTGAATTGAAAACCAGGTGCTTGAAATGCAATGGGTTCAAATTCTGCTTCACAATCTATGACGTGACAACCTCCCTCCCATCTTTTTGTTTTACATTGGCACTATTACATAATTACTGACAACACATTAAAGTACGGAGGGTTGAAAAACAAAGACGAGGAAAACAAGTTGGAATTAAACAAATAAGATTGTTTTTTGTTGGTGAAACGGACCTCTGTTCTCAAGTGTCCCAACAGGTTTTCGATATATTTGTGCGCATCTCTCTCAGTGTGAGAATTTGTTCAGTTGTGTTTCTGCATTTGTGTCAGGTAGAGTTAGATAAGTCAGGGATAGATCTGCTGATATCATCCTGTGCGCATTCTGCAGTCTTCCTCACAGTCACACACACACACACACACACACACACACACACACACACACACACACACACACACACACACACACACACACACACACACACACACACACACACACACACACACACACACACACACACACACACACACACACACACACACACACACACACACACACACACTATTTACCTCCTTTATTTCCATTCAAACTCACAAAATATCTCTTTCTTCACATATCTTTAAGTCTCTCTCTCCCTCTATCTCCCTCTCTCTCCCTCTCTCTCCCTCTCTCTCCCTCTCTCTCCCTCTCTCTCCCTCTCTCTCCCTCTCAGCTTTTCTCACAGACACAACAGAGAGGTATTGACCAGCCATGAACTCTCAACCTCTTCCTATTACCAATGTGCTAACAAGGCAATACGTAGCCTTCCCACACCTGGTGAATATAGAGCTGAAACACATTTAACCCTTGTGTTGCCTTAGGGTCATTTTGACCCGAATCAATATTACACCCTCCCCCCGCCTTAGGATTAATTTGACCCCATTCAATGTTTAATGTCGGTGTTCTTTCGGTAGTCAACAAACAAACATAAAGTGCCTCACACTTAAACTTGGAAAACAATATTAATTCTAATAATTTTCTGGAGGTTTTTATTGCTGGCGTCAAATTGAACCCAAAGGGTAAAATATGTTAGTAAATATAAAGGTAACAGGAGGGTGAAACATTGAATCGGGTCAAAATGACCCATAGGCGGGGGGAGGGTGTAATATTGATTCGGGTCAAAATGACCCTAAGGCAACACAAGGGTTAAAGGCTTCTTGGAGACTATGATTCAAATGCCAGCATGCTCTCACGGATGATATGACATCATCTTTTTTTGTCTTGCTGTCAACCGTCTAAAGACGACATGTTTCACAAATGGATATGGTTTGTTCACTTTGTGGGAATAACAGTGACGATTTATCCCAAATAACAGGAGATGATTGTAACTAGCGTGCACGTACTATTCATATCATTAATATTATAATTAATATAATGCTGGTTAAGAGAAAAATTAACATTTGGTAAACTGATATACATTTTAAACTAGTTCAGTTACTTCAATAATATTCTTTTTTTAAACATTGCTCCCCACATATTGATGCGTCTTTCAGATTGTTGTATATTTTTGCCTTAGGAGGCATATTTTACTACAGTTGCCATTTCCTCCCATTACTTTCACACAGGGTCGAAAACATTTAGGATCAAACGTGATACCAGGTGAACAAGAGGAAATCAGTGGATCGGATATCAGGTATCATCAATTCTTTATCCTTTCAAAATATCATCTCTGAATCATATTCACCAATGAGGCTAAACTGCTTCTACATACATTCCGGCATAAATACTTGTGTGCATTGTGTGTAAATGTGCGCTTATCCAAGATAATCGATCATTACCACGAGCATTGCATCGTAACCACACACACTTACCATAAGACACTTTGAGCCTTCATATGACTCCCTCTCCATCCTTACACTCACATTTTGTTTAAGTGTGTGTGGATATGCCTCTGTGTGGATGTGTGTAGAGTGTGTGTGTGTGCCCTCCTGCGGTGAGTCGCACTGTAAGTGACAGTCGGGACACTAATGGCTTTCACGCAGATCGACTCTTACGTACTCACACACACAAAAACCAGGAACATTTGCACATGAGCCTAATGGAAAAAGTGCAGAGATCCATCTTCCTTTGTCCCCTCCCCTCTAGAGGTGGAAGGTCAAGTGCAGAAGAATATTCTGCACGGTAAACACAACTGCAGAAGGTCACTGGCTCCGTCTCACTCTTTGCATCTCACACAGGACAGAACATGTGAAGTATAGAATGAAAAGCAACACACACAAAAATCACTAAACCACTTGTATTCTTCCCGTGTCCTTTTCATTAATGCTGAAACAGTGAACACTCACTTTGTCTCGTAGCGAGTTTGTGTAATAACATATGGACAACCCATGAACATGTGTGTGTGTGTGTGTGTGTGTGTGCTCACTTACTCCACCAGAATGGTCCGTGAGTCCAGCAGGGTGAGAGTCGGTACGTGTAGGGGTCCTGGAGGAAGCTGAGAGGTCAGCATAGTCACCTGTGAACTGTTGGTGCAGCCCACTGATGTACATGCACCCAATACCAAGACATGGGTGGAGTAGACACCAAGACCTGAAACACACACACACACACACACCAAGACAGCAGGACACAGAGAGGCATGACAATAAGTACACACACAATGATGGCAATCAGTTCAATGTATGGCTGAAAACTCTTGATGTAGATCGTAGAGTTGCTCAATAACCCTCATTTAACTCCAAATCCCTGAACTGTCTTATTTCCCCCCGAATCATTCCTCAGTGTCTCTCTCTCTCTTTCCTCTTAGCTCCGTTTCCGAATCGTGTGTTCCTCTCTCAGTGTCCGTCTTTGCCTTAAAAGCGTCCTCCATCCGTCTCACTGTGGCAATCTCACTTCTCTGGAACGCGATCTATTCTTGCACATGCTGTATAATTACAACGTCCATAATCCTTCCAATCACTGCGAACATCAGACACTCTGCATTATTAACCCGGCATGCATGATATGTGCTCTCATGCATTCATTAACTAACGAGGACACACACACACCACCGGTGGGCAGCGGGATGTTTTGCTAACCATGTGTGTGTGTGTGTGTGTGTGTGTACAATCAAAACGAGTTTTAATCTATTCTGCTCATATGAAATGCCATATAGAATGACTGTGCTGTGTTGGTGAGCCTGCATACTTGTTGTCAGCATGTGTTCTGTTGGGAGTCTTTTATGTGTGAAACTACTGAATTTGTTTCCTGGTGCAGCTCTGTGACGTGTGTTTCATGCCTTCTTTAAAAAACACGCCGTGTACAGTACGCATGTGTGCTAATGTGTCTTGTTCTTTGTCTCTGCTGCTTCAATTTCATGTGTCTGTGTGTGTGTGTGTGTGTTTAGCGCTCTTTTTCAAAGTGCCATTCCCTCGGTGAGGACTGAGATGCTCTTTCCTTTTTCAAATGCTAATCCCCCCCCACTCCATTTTGCCTTTCTTCACTCTTCCCTTTCTCTTTACACCGAGGTCCCATCCCTCTACAGCCACACCAACACTACAACACACACACACACAGACACACTTTCTCTCCCCCACTCCTTTTTACCAGTGATGTTGTGTTGTCGCTCCTTCCCCCTGTAGACCATGTGGTTGTTGTGATAGAGGCAGTATGCTGAAATGCCTCCGTTGGGCCTATCATTGGAACAGAAATCAGGGTAGTATTATTATGTTAGATATTTGTTATGTTAAACTCTCTGTTGTCTTCAATTATGGCAATCTTTATTTCAGGTGATACAAATATGTATGGTAAATAAAAGGAGATGCATCTGTTATTATGCTATGCCATTATGTTTGACTTTTTTGTGTGACTATAATACATATAGTGACTTCAATACTGTCTTTCATATTCCCTTAAAGTATGAATATACATCAACATGTTGTCCATGAGTGAAGGCTTTATGAGGTGAAGCAACCCGACACCGACCAACAACGTATGTCACGTGGATGTGAGAACGCCGGGTGAGGCTGTGTGTTACCTTGCGGGGGGGTCCCAGGTAATATAGAGGGCGGAGGGGGAGGAGACTGCAGCTGGAGGAGAGACAACATCTGGAGCTGGAATTGGAGGAAAACCTAATTATTTGTTTTTAAGGAGTATGTTACCGTATATATATATATATATATATACACACACACGTACATATATATATATATTGGTTGGTATAAGTACATGATGCAAGTGATACATTATGTCATCTATATTTCCAACACCTTGTTTTAATTGAAACATCATACTTAATATTGAACATTAAATTGTTAAAAGTTATTAATGTCGCGTGTTGCCCAGTGCGAGCCATATGAAACACCAGTTAAAGGTGTGTCTCTCTCTCTCTCTCTCTTTCTGGTGCTCTCACTCATCTCTCATGATGGGTTTATGTTAATTTAGTATATTTGACACATTAGTTTGGGCTGGAGAACTTCCCCGTCCTCTATTCTTTCTTCAACTACAGGCTTTTAAAATTTTATTTCAATATGGTTTATATTTCCTGACAGTGAAAACAAGTTTTAAAAAGGCAAAAATAAAATATTACTATATTAAAGCCATATGTACTTCTAAATAATGAAATAAACTATTCTTATTGGCAGTTTAAACAAGTTAACATTCTATAATATCTGATGCTACAGATTAAAAAAATATCTATATCTTATGAAAGTCTTAATATAATTTAATTGTACACGATGTTAGAGGTTAACACATATTTGGACTAATGCTCAAAACAGAGCAGAGACCAGAGAGGAAGCGTTATGACCGCGTGCTCCTCGATCGAGTGAAGAAGGTCGACACGATGTTCTCGGCGTGTTCACAATGGTACATTACTACCCAGCTCTGTCAGCACTAGACTGTAACTACCTCCTCCATCTGTCCAGGTTGGACTTTCATTTTGTCTGTCTGTCAGTTGTTGTCTATCTGTCTGTTGTCCGGTCTCTGTATGTCTTGACTTGCTGGTCGGCCGTTTACTCCACCTGCGTGTCTTCTCTTGTCGTTCACCTGTTTGCAGTTATATATCACATTTAGTCTGTATGCTTTTACGTTGTATCTCTGACATTATGTTTTTATTCTGTCCATTTTAACATTGTTCTCCCCTATTTTATTTGCTTTATCTGTAGATTGTATTTGCAATCTTATGTTTTTAGGTTTGTTCTTAACATCAGCAACATTGGGACTACAGATGAAAAATAGCCTCTTGGCTAACTCTGGCACATTTACTGCAATGTTTTTATCAATGTGCACTGTCCCTTATTAAATAAACCATAAAAAATAAATAAAAACAGAGCACAAATGTGTCTACATGAGGTTTCCGTGAGTTTGAAAAATAGTCTTTGTCGAAACGGAGTTATAAAGAAGTTCTTCCCCCGGTCTTCCTAACGTGGTTCAGTGTCTTAACTCTGCGTTCAGTGAGAATCGATACAGTAATCTGTTTTTTTTCCTCCTTTTACCTCAGATTGATTTTTGCCATCTCTGCAGTGACCCCTGCCGTCACATTATCTCCCCAACAAGGCCAGTTAGTCCAACACAGATTAATAGCGAATAACATATGAAGAAGAATCTCTCATTTCCTCTTCCACTTCTTCGTTCCTTTTACGTCTCATCTTCCCACCATGACCTCCCAGATAAGAACAATGTTACTCTGTGCAATGTGCCTTTCACTCAGTCGCAGTGTGCTTCATTCTCTGTATTCATTATTTTGTGTCTCGTCCAATCCAGACATTTTACATCTTCTCCCACCTTTCTCCTTTTTTATTTCATTATGACTTGTCCCTCCATTCTTCACTTTCTTCCTCTCTTCTTAAGAGCTAAAAATCCCTCAGGGTCGAGGATGAGAGCTAAGTGTGTGTGTGTGCCCAGACACAGAAATATTCATATACACTACCGTTCAAAAGTTTGGGGTCACTTAGAAATGTCTTTATTTTTCAAAGAAAAGCACTGTTTTTTCAATAAAGATAACATTAATCAAAAATACACACTATACATTGTTAATGTGGTAAATGACTATTCTAGGTGGAAACGTCTGGTTTCTAATGAAATATCTCCATAGGTGTATAGAGGCCCATTTCCATCAACTATCACTCCAGTGTTCTAATGGTACATTGTGTTTGCTAATCGCCTTAGAAGACTAATGTCTGATTAGAAAACCCTTGTGCAATTATGTTAGCACAGCTGAAAACAGTTATGCTGGTGATATAAGCTATAACTGGCCTTCCTTTGAGCTTGAAGTTTGAAGAACAAAATTAATACTTCAAATATTAATCATTATTTCTAACCTTGTCAATGTCTTGACTATATTTTCTATTCAATTTTCAATTCATTTGATAAATAAAAGTGAGTTTTCATGGAAGACACGAAATTGTCTGGATGACCCCAAACTTTTGAACGGTAGTGTATGAATGCAACTGGTTAGGAATGTGAAAGTTATTTCCATGGGTATACGAGTGTGTATATATATATTTGTGTGTGTGTGTTTCTATGTGTACATTTGTGCTTTACAGCCTTACCTTCCTCCAGGGTAGTGAGGCTCGATCTTAAATCATTATCATCACCACTGTCGTTAAGAAGACTCTCGGTGCAGCCAACAGGACTACAGGCGCTCACGGTGATGATGTACCGAGTGGATGGCGTGAGACCCGGCAGCACACCTGGAGAAGAGGAGAGCGTGGCCATGTCCGACAGAGAGTGAGGCAGAGCAAACGGGTAGAGGGACATTCAAAACATAAAAAAAGACTCTTTAACGCCGCTCGACTTTCCCTCATATTAAGCTTCAGAGTGCATTTCTGCCACGTTCATATGAGCGAGTGCTGTTTTTAAAATGTAAACATCTCCTTTAACACCCCTTTGTTCCAACTCACACCGTTAAGCGTCTCCTTTTAGTGTGTGTTGGAAACTGTTGTTACTAAAGTACGTATCAATCTTCTTCAGCGATGTCATTTGAATGCTGTACTTGTTTCCCTGTGCCGCTGTTGCTAAGCAAACTCTGTGGTCTTGGCACGCGAGGAGAGTTTCTAATTGTAAGGCGTTGGTCGTCTCCGTCTGATGCTTTTTGTCCTCGCCGTCTGCCCTCGCCACTCCTTTCTCTATTTCTTGAGTCACTCTTTTAGACCCCGCCCCTCTTCTCTTTAAACCTCCTCAACCTCTGTCTCCAGTCAACCTGTACTTGTCTTTCTTTCTTTCTCTCTCGGCTACCTCCATGTCTTTTAATTCAATTAGGGGCCAGGGCCCCACTCCGCTGCCATTACACCCTCATTTGCTTTCTGTGTTTTTCCGCCGTTGGTGTAATTCTGCAGTCAGGTGTCGAGGCCATCATAAATTAACAAGAAGCCTTATCACGGTGGACTTAATGTCTGGCCAAGAGAGAGAGGGGGAGGGAGGGAATGGGGAGCACCGAGAGAGCCGACGACGAAGAAAGACGGAGACAGAGAGCTCATCTTCATATTTGCCTGGAGACATAGCAGAGTGGATGAGAGAAGGGACGAATAGCAGCAGGGGACGCAGACATCATCATCATCATAAAAGATGAAGCGGGGAAAGATCGCAAAGTGAGCAACAGAGAAGAGAGAGGGAGAGAGAGAGAGAGAGAGGAGCAATGCCAGGGTATGACATCATTGGGGTAGTCCTGAGTGTCTTGTTCCAAATGGAGACAGTCTCCTAAAGCTGGGGACTTGCCAAGGAGACATTAACAGGGTTGCCTGGGACAGTGTGTGAGTGTGTGTGTGTGTGTGTTTGTCGGAAAGACAAGAAGGAAAGTGAGTGGAAACGGCAGTGTGAATGTGCTTTCAGTAAGCGCCAACAGGCGAGTCTCAATACTAGGTGGCAAGAAACCAGCTTCAAGAAGTTACCAGGACAACGACTGCAAGTTAAGTTAAATTCAGCATAAATGATCCACGGTTCACGTGTTTTCTGGCTCTTACTGAGCAAAATCCAGTCACTCCTGTTTTTCAGAAAATAGTTACCTCTCCTTGTATTCGGTTTGCTGGGACCGTACACGTCATTTGACAACTGGTTCAGAATCTCAACAAAATGTATATTTAATATATCTACTGCTTGTCAAGATCATGTATACTATCAAAAGGTGTGTCTGTGTTTTACCTGTGAGATTTCCATTCGCCAAATACCGGGCGTGGACAGGTGGCGCCTCTGGCTGATCTCTGTTGTAGGCCTTCAACTCGTATCGATCGATCAGCCCTCTGACGTCCCCAGTGGGCGGCGCCCAGCTCACCTCGGCACTGAAGCCGGTCACGCTCTGCACGGTGGTGGGAGGCGGGACAGAACCCGGCACTACAGAGAGAGAGACGGGGAGGAGCACAGTGAGCCGGGAGACTGTCGAGAGCACAAACAATGTGGATCGAGACGAGAAAAGAGACACAGAAATGTAAGCAGCGGAATAAATAAGCGCAAGCAAAGAAATGGAAAGAATTAAAGAGCAAAAGCAAAACAACAGGTCGAGAGCACATAAGGTTAAAGTAAAAGCATCCCCCCATCTCTCAGTGTTTTAATAGGCCCAGTAAATCATACCTCACCATTAGCATAAATAGTATTTATGAGAGTAGTAACTTTTTCAGCACTGATTTAATACCGGCAGCCATTCATTCTGGGCTATATTTCACAGCAATCAGCCTCCCTCCTTCTCGGTAGCACTCCCCTTCTTTCTCTCTCTCTGACACTCTCAGTAGTTCAGGATGGTCCAGCTCCCCCCTCCCTCCCTCCCTCCCTCCCTCCCTCCCTCCCTCCATCCCTCCCTCCCTCCCTCCCACTCTGTCCATCTCACAGCCTAACAACCACTTTCATGTTCTCTTTCTATCCATCTTTACATCTTCCTTTGCATACGTCCCCGTTTCATCTCCCTTTTTCCCTTTCCTAACTTTTTTACCTTCCTACTTTACTTCAACGATTCTTACGTCTTCTTGTTTTTTCCACGCTGCTGTTCACCCCCCCCCCCCCCCTCCCTAGACTTCCCCTCTCCTCCCTCCTTTCCCTTTCAGACCTGTCCTCCATCCTCCTCATCTTCCTTCAGTTCTTAATGTTTTTAGCACTTCCTTCGTCCCTCTCTCCACAGCATGCTATACTGAGACTTACCAGTGTATCGTTCGCTACTAACGAGCAGCTTTATATTACACCAGGGACCACACAGGCCATTCTGGGTTAACAGCCTTTTACTGGGATGCCCTTTATAGAGGCTTTATCAATCTCGCATACCGTCGGGCACATGCAATATAACTGGCTTCGGATGAGTCTCACATATTGTACAACACAGTCATGGCCTCACATCCAAAACCTCTGAGGAACAAAAGGAAACACGAGAGAGCAATGCAAACAGGAGGCACTACTTACTAAGCCTGCATGTTGGCCGTAGTCAACGGAGGTTGTGTACGTGTAGAGCTTGAAAAGCCCTCGAGGGAAATGTTTTATTCTAGGCTAGACTAAATAAATTGACTTTAATAGTTGTGACTTATTTCCGAGAAGCTTATGAGCACATCTCTTGTAAACAAAACATTTAAAAGTAGTGCTTTTGCATGATTATTTTTAGAGAAACTCAGTATTACATATCTGTTAAATTAACTTATTAGTGAATCAACAAAATCATATAAGTATTACATCCCTATTATTTAGTCCTGGTTGAACATACCAAGAGACATCAAGTTAAGTACGATGTGTCAGATGCACTTCAAATTAAAATCAGACATTTGTTCGTGAATTTGCAAATTACACAGCACATCGACGGACCATACAACACACACACACACACGCACACACACGCACACACAGTTGCAGATAGTGTGTGCTGTGCTTGTGTACTGCAGTAATGCTCGTATGAGTCGGGTGCATGATGTAATACCTACGTGATAGTGTGTATTACTGTGGTGATGTCATCACATCTGTATTATATCATTGTTCTGATAGTACATGAACGTGTTGAATGAAGAGAGATGTTTTACCTTTGCTGCGGCTGCGTACTCTCTGCCAGGGTCCACCTGCCCAACCTCCTGCAGCCAAGGCCACAAACCTGTACAAGTACTCTAGAGGTGTACATGCGTGTGTTTGTACATGGGAGGAAGGGTTTGGGACGGGGGAGAAACAGATTCCTTTCATTAAAAGAAAAGCTATATGCACAAAAAAAGACATCAAATGTTCTAAAATATCATGATTAATTGTCACATTTACCTCGCTAATAAACAATGCTATCAATATGCACAAGAATATTCATACAGTGGAGCATTTTGAAGAAAAAAAATACCGGACAACCAACAAGAAATCATGGATTATAACAAGTAATATTCATTTGATTGATAATTACCTGACATATTAAAGAGATAATAATACAGTCAGTATTTTACCTTTCCAAATACTAGTCCCAACATGACAAATCACTCATTTTCATCAAGGAGCTTCACAATATGAATAACATACAGCAAGGGTAAAAACTTTTAGACAATTATAATTCTGAATATTGACTGTCCTTTAGTAATAAGCTGGAATGCTGTTTGCAGATTGACGTTGGTGCTCCTGTGATTAAATGCCTTCATTTAATTGACTGTTGCAACAGAGACTGGAGTATCAATGCCCTGTTCTTGTTATTGTTTCTTCAATGTCAAAGGAAGATCTATTACTGAAATGTAGAAATGTAGAAACTAAATTGCATTGACAGTGTGTCAGAGTTCCGCACTTTCGTTTGAGGCGAGTGCTGTGAGTGGTTAGTTTAGTACTAAATATACACTGTGCATCGTTACCAGTGAAAGGCTGCAGGCTGTGATCTGTGGCTCGGGTCTTCCTCCCACTATACACCAACACCGAATCGTTTCCTCTGCAGTTGTAGCGCATTTCACTGGTGGGACAGCCGTCTAAGTAGACTCTAACAGCGCGGCGGGAGGCAACGGAGAGATTAACACTTTGACTGGCGGGAGGGTTTGTTTCATCACTCCGTATGGTAAGAGCCTTTACGCAACCTCCTAGCCCTGTGGAGGAGGAAAGGAGAAGAGAAAGGAGAGGAAAATAAGAAGAACAAAACAGGAGAAAGGGAAGGAGAGTGTGAGAAGAGTACGTCTTTCTGAAAACTTTGGGGAATATGTCTCCATTTCACACTTTACATTGGTTGAATAGGCACTATATCATCCATCCAAAATCATTTACAGGTTGAATTTCCCATGCAAATACCAGTATAACCACTTTGACTCCTGCTTGGCACATGTAATGCAGCTCTGGCCAGATTACAGTCAAGGCAAACAAAACCTGCATGTACCTATATACTCTCACTTGTTTATTAACCCATAAAAAAAAAAAAAAAACAAGCAAATCCCATGTTTGATAAGTTAATCTGCATAACCTGTGTAAACTGCATCAATATCAATACGATTAAACACTTATTTTGGCCATTGAGATAGAGTTAAAGTACAGATGCTACTTTCTCACCGTGTTTGTGACTTCGGCTGTCCAGGGCAGGATGCACGAGCTCCGTGGGCACGCCCCCCAGGTATAAGGGCGAATCAACTCTCAGCCTCACTGCCTCTCCTGCTCCCCTGGCCTCCTCCGCCCAGTCATCCACTGCTGCCGAAATGAGCGAGCCGCGTTTCGCCAACGAAAGCGGCTTCCAGTCTCCGTCGCAGTAGCTAAGCCCCACCCACATGCTGAGTTCAGTCACGTGACCGTCGGCGGCAAGAATAAAGGACAGGAGGCCGGCTTCCAGCTCCACCTACAAATAACAGATAAACAACAAACAACGAGCTAACATCTTGCATTTTTTAAGTTTCATTTTCTGTATTTAAACTCAATGTATCCGTGCTCCTTACCAGCATATAGTCCCCAGTTTGAGTGTTGTATGTAAAGAGTAAAAGTGCATTGAGCTGGTCTGTTCTGAAATCCATATGAATGTCAAAGTCCTGTCCTCCACTGAATACATCGCTGACCATCTCCAAGAAACCTGAAAGAAGAACATGCCGTTTCATTATTAGGCCAAATAACGAAAAACAACTCATGTTGCTATATTGGAGATTGTCTGTGGGCCTTTATCTTCTCACAAAGTGTGAGTCACATTTAAAATGTGTGACGTGGTTATGTATAAGATGTTTTTTTCATATATTTAAAAGTGGCAGCCAAATAAAGGGTTGAGCCCTTTGGCAAAGTAATGATGGAAAAGATGAACACTGATGAACCTGATCTTTCACACAAGAGACCAAATAACTTATCATCACATTTATCAACACGAAAAAAATATAAACACTAGAACGGGCACTCGGTAGAGCGCATACCTTCGCCGCAGTCACTTCTTTGGTACCTTTTCATGACCTTGACCTTGACCTTTGACCCGACCGATCCCAAAATCTAATCAAATGGTCCCCGGATAATAACCAATCATCCCACCAAATTTAATGCGATTGGGTTTAACCCTCCTGTTACCTTTAGGGTCAATTTGACCCCATTCAATGTTTAATGTCGGTGTTCTTTGGGGTCAATTTGACCCCAGGCTGTTTTTCACTGTGTCAAACATATAAGAAATATCAACTTTTTATATATATTTAAAGGGCTATTTAGGTAGTCAACAAACAAACATAAAGTACCTCACACTTGAACTTGGGAAACAATATTAATTCTAATAATTTTCTGGAGGTTTTAATTGCTGGGGTCAAATTGACCCCGAGGGTAAAATATGTTAGTAAATGTAAAGGGAACAGGAGGGTTAATACTTTTTGAGTTATGCGAATAACACACAAACACACATCCAAATAAATAAATAAATACACAGCGATCAAAACATAACCTTCCGCAGAATGCGAAGGTAATAAGCATTTATATAATTAACAAAGCATCCTACCATGACCCAGGAAATGGGCTCCTTCCACAGTCTGAACAGGGCATCCCTCCCAGCTTTCATACGCCGCCACCTTCTTCGTGGCTTTTGCCCAGTCGAGAGATTTCCATTCCTCTGACGGGCTGTCAGTCACCTTAAAACTCAAGTCTCTGAGGCAACCAGAGAAACGCTGTTGCACTAGCCGAGCATCACCTGGTGAGACAGACAAGAATTAATACCACAACTGTCAATTGAAAATAACTCCGTGCTGCCAAAGTTACAATTTGGAGTTGAAGTTGACATCCAGTGCTTATCATACAAATGGCCAGGAGCTACCAAGCATCAGTGGCTGAATATGAGAATGATGACACGTTCAATGAAGACGGGCAGCTCGCTGGTACGGTCTATTTGTAGTGAGACTGGACCTCGCCCGGGAGACTTTAAAAGGTTTATATCCTTTTTTCCAAATTATACTCGAGGAGGAGAGAAAATGCCTGTGTAATCCAGCGCAGTAGCACTAACCTACCTGAGAGTGAGTGGAGATAAATAGGCAAAACACCATATCGTCCTTGGAGAATTAATAACGTACATTAAAAGAAATTCGAAAGCCAAGCCAGGAACTGAGACCCATCATGTATATAATCTATCGGTACCTATTTAAATGTTAGAAATGATCAACCAAATCACTAAATAATAATGAAAGAGTGGCTGACAATGGACTCACCTGAATCCTCCCTCAGCAAAGTCAAGTCCTCCGGCAGCCCTCCAACGAACATCCCCGTGTTCTCCCCGATGATGGTGCTGCCGCTGGAAGCTGACGCACTTCCTAGTGATGGTGGTTGTGGTGAAATGAGTGCATTTAGAGAATAAAAAGGGATTAGTATAAAATAGAGGACGATATAATAGATAACGGGTAAAGGCAAACAAGAGGGAGAGAGAGCAGGGAGAAAGACGAAGTGAGTGAAGGGCTACGCTCATGCAGTTTCTGTCCACATTTACCCCGAAAGAGAAACATTTTTATCCTAAAACATATTTGAAAAGAACTGAGGAACAAAAGTTTGTTTCAGTGAGTGTCTCTTTTCCGACGATACCTCGAATAAAAACAGATTGGCACTTCAGTGGCACTTGAGTAGTTCTTACTATGGTATTTTTGTAGTTGGGCTTTCTTGACGAAATGTTACTTTCTTTATTCTTGTTGTTCTGAGTTTGTCCCTTGAATATGTAATGTGTGTGAAGCAGTATTTTTCTCATCAGATACAGAGTGCCTGGGATTAACCTGACTAATACCTCTTTGCAGAGCTGGGGGGATTTGCATACATATAAACACACGTACATGTATACAAGCTATTCATATACAAGCATATAGGTGCACGTCCTCTTCAAACGCATTCACACTCATATTCCTACACACTGAAACAGATACACACAGTGGTCGGTATGAATATGAGAAGAGTTACCTCTGTATTGATTGTTGACAACGATTGTTCCCACGGCCCCTCGCCTTGTTGCTATGATGCTGTGCCACTGTCCATCATTGTAGCGGCGCCCTCCATCACCCTGTACAGTCACAGCCACCACTGAGCCCTACTCACACACACACACACACACACACACACACATAACAAGCGAGAATTTAAATAGATATACTTGGGGTGACCCCGATGCGTCGACTATTTGATGAGTCAATCTAAGAAGCCTGATTCAACTGTGGCAGGAAACAACGGATCATCCCATTTGTGCTCTGTGGGGGTGCTGAATGTCTCGATTTTTTTATAGAATTGCTTCGTTTCTTCAAAAAATCATAATAGGTATAGATATTTTAGTATAGATATCAGCCTATTATTAATACTACCAAAACACATTCGAAAATAACTTGTGTGCTTTCAATAAATCTGCTTCGTGTGTGCGATAAGTTGGAGCAGCGTCTTAGTGATAGCCAAGAAAAGACGATATAACAACAGCATACGGCTACCGTTTCATCATCAAATGTATAATTATTGATCAGAGCACTAGATATTCTAATTCATACATTCATCTAAAATTAGCAGAGGGAAAGTGCGTCGCAACGGGTGTTTACGGTGCATATAACAGCTGCTTGTTGTTTACAGCGCTCCATCTCTCTGTATCTGACCGTCCTTGTTGTTTCCTTCCGTCTGAGTTTTGCTACAGTGGAAGTCAAATGGAATGAGGAGGAAATGTTGTAATTACCACCAGGAAAAGCAAGCAAGACAACACACTGTGCATGTTGGACAGCGCTGCTTCTAGAGTACACAAATAGTCACATGCATCTGCAATTGGATTGTTTTATTGTTTTTCTATAGACACATGAAACTTAAACAGAGGGGAGCAATGAGCAAAAACATTTAAAAAAACATTATTCGACGATAGGGACGACTTGACCAATTAGATTTGACTGTAAATTCTTCGTCAGGGCCCCCGCTATAAATTAATGGTGTTGTGAAGACATCCTCGGACCATAGGTCTCACAATTACATCTTATAGTAATGAGCTAAAGTAAATATATGACCTCTGGCTCAAAAGAGACCACTTTTCAAATCGTGCCATCGAACACCCGTACTTTGTAACACTTCAAAACGATGGCCTCCTCCTCCCTCCGTTGTGTGAACGAGGTGAGACATTAGGGATCGGTGACACGCACCCAACACCCGCCCGCCTCGAAGAGGACACCAACGTGCACACATAATCATCAAAGTGTTGTTACGGGCCTTTTTGCTACCTGTTAAGTATGACATCATTGTTGTGATCAGCTTTTAGTAAGTGGGGGAAGAGTAATGCAGTAAAACAAGAGTAACGAGTACGTGCACACACACACTCACACACACGCTCCGACAATGTGTATCCACACACGGTTACACACTCAGTGATGAAGATTTAATGATGAGATCAATAAATGTATGAATGCCAGAGTATATCAGCCTCTGACATCTTTACTACCAATGCTAGACAGCTCTACTGAACAAGACACCATCGGGGTAGTCTCTCTATCACCATCTCTCTCTCTCACATCATCCCGCCCGTTTGAATCCCTACTGGGAGACACTGGTTAGCGAAAAGCCCTTGAGCAAGGCACTTAGAACATAATTGCAGACACACCCATTTGTATATCATTATATGGATACAAGAGAGTCACCTCATCCTCATATAGCAGCAGCGTAAATCCCGTCACTCGATGTGTGCTGGATGTTTACGCAGATTTACCAAAGACGCACACTGTGTGTGTCAGCTGACGAGTGAGAAGGCCCCAAATGCCCAATCTCTTTAACAAACAGTACAATACTGGAAGGAGGAAACACGCACACATACCAACGAATAGTACTTATCCAAAGTGCTGCCTCTGCGGCTTTCCCAGCTCCACTTGGCAGCCAGCAACACACTGAGCATACCCATGTGTGTGTGTGTGTGTGTGTGTTGTGGCAGTTTTCTTTTAACAGGCTCAGGATGGGCCTTCAGGGATTAGTATGCACAAGCACGATTGGTCTGCGTTTACAGTAAAGGAAATGAGTCTGTTACAGTAATTGACAGATATTTATGCATTTCCCTGTTATTTCCGAGAATTAGATAAACATAAAATGTCTATTCAATGAAACCCCAACGACCAAAAGAGGTCACATCTCGCTTCAGAGCATTTCCACCCTTTCAATTCAGCGTCGTTGGCTTAACCAGTGTCAGCCGCATGTGTATATCGCGGCAGTGGATGGGAGACATCATATTTAACTCCTCCAAAATGACAGGTGACTGGCCGTCATTGTAACACCCTGTTCCGTGTCTCCTATGTCTCCTCTGTGTCTTCTCTGTCTTGATTGTTTAATTCCCTGCACCTGCCCTCAGCCACTCTTGTCTCGTTACTGTCTGATGTCGTACACCTGTTTCCCCCCCTATATATTGTGTCAGTCTTTCCCTTGTCTGCTGTCGGATTGTCGTCTCTAGTTCTGTGTCCTTTTCCCGTCGTCCTTTCCTGGTTCCGCCTGTTGACCCTGCCTGCCCCGAACCTGGATTCTCTGCCTGCCCCTTTTGGACCTTGTTTTTTTTGTAAACTGTTTTGCCTCATTAAAGAGTGATTTTTTGTTATTCATATTGCGTCCAGCCTGTCTCTCTGCACCTGAGCCTCACCCCGTCACAAGAACCTGACAGTCATCTCAAGTATAAGTGTAAGAACCATCTGCATGAAATGCATTATTAAAGACAGGATAGGTGCTTAACTTCATGCATCACTATTCTACTTTTTCTTTGTGAAGAGACAGAAGACGACCAACATATTGAAGATGTGTGTTTTTTGTATAAGTAGGTAAGGAATCCGCTGGGTTGTACTACAGTAAATGTATATAGAGAGCACCATTCAGTTGGTAAATTCATATCCACTTCCAATTTGGAGTATTCATGTTGAGCGTCTGTTGTTGAAGATTACAATATTTTCTTCCCCAAAGGCTCGGGGGACTGTAAAATGAAAGCTTTCCACATTTCACCAAGAGCCAGTGTCATCTCAGAGAGAACCGAGATGCAAGGCGGGCACAACACAATAGAATTGTCTTTATCTGCGTGCTAGCGAAAGTATTTAACGGACAGTGAGAGTTAACTTGGAGTCTGTAATGAGACTTACATGTGTAGTATGTCAGCCTGTGACAGACACTTACATGACCAGCAGCTCCATACACACCTGTAAAGTGGTCCATAAACCACGACTCACCTGCAGCAGTACAATGTGAACTGTGGGTTTCAGAGTGTGAAACAGTTTGTGACGGTAAGCTGGTGTGACTTCAATGCTCTTCTACATGTGACAAGTATTGTTTCTGACCACCATGTGTGTGTGTGTGGCAGCTCACACATGCACATATTTATGAGCATATCTCTTTCCTGTGTCATGCTAAATTACCCCCCCCCCCATCACTAGTAATCCCATTAAGGCTAGCTCAACAGGCTAATAGGGGGAAGTAATGGGCCCAGCTATATGTATCTAGGGGGACACTAATAAGCCGTGACACCACTCCCACTGTTAATTACACCCAAACTAGTCTAAACAAAGGAATCAACCCAGTTGGAGAAGACATTTTGCTCCATCGCACATCTAGCAGTACACACAACCAGAGACACACACACACACACGTTAACACTGCGAGTCAACGAGGATCTACTCATTGACTCCTCAGGACACACAGATTCATCCCATGGTTACATTTCGATGAGGGCATTTTGAATAACGAGTATTGGATAGTGATGAGGAAGGAAAGTGTGTGTGTGTAATTAGTTGGTGGCCTCATGGAAGTATGTGTAATCATCTCCCATCATCACTTTCATCATCTAAGTCGTTGACTCTTTAACCCCCCTACATGTGTCTGTATGGATGGATAAGGGAAACAAGGCCGTGTGTGTGTGTGTGTATGTGTGTGTGTGCATGTGCGCGCGCAAAGCTTAATTAGCTTGCAATTGGTATTCACGCGTGGTGACTGCAGGGAATGAGTTAATTGCAGTCCAATTCAAACGTTGACACACTTTCAAAGTTTTTTTCCCCGTCTCCCTGACAGAAACCAATGAGGGGCTACAGATCACATTTACTAGATGAGAGCGAGTGAGAGGAAATGGAAGAGAGACAGAGAGAACGAGAGCGGGGCAAAGAGAGAACAGAGACAGAGGTGGATCAGAATGGAAAAGAGAAAAAAGACGGAGGAATTAATGTGAGCGGATTAAAATAGTGAAGGAAAGAGAAAAAAACAAGCGAGGAACTGTGGATGAAGAAATGGTGAAACTAAATGTGTTAAATTACCACGAGAATAGTGAAACATTATTTTACGGTGTCCTTCTGTGTTACAGGTGTTTCTGTAATGGTAGTCAAGCTGGATGGAGATACGTCTGAATAGGTGGAGCAGGGAAACTCCTCTGCAGGTTCCTCAACAAAAGATATAAAGATCCATATAAATAAAAATAATAATATATATATTTTATTAATTTTTTTACCTTTTATTTTTATTTACTTTTTTCAGTTTCACTGAACAAAAAAGAACTCGACAAAACATTGCAAATGAAAAAAAGACAAAAAGAGAAAAATCAATTTAAACAGTTTTAAATTTTTTTTTTAAAGAGACGTAAACCTCCTAATTTTGAAAAAAAAATTCTAACTTTGGTTGATCTTGACATGTTCCCGACCTGCTTTTGTTGCACCTTTGTAAAACACAGAAATATCACCCGATTCCAGGTTGTTGATTGCTGCTGTCTATTAATAATTGATTAATAGTATCGTTCATATTGGTCTTGAAATATCTTTACTTTGCGCTCAAAACTAACACTTAAAAAAAAAGGGGAAAAACTACATACCTGTGGATCAAACAAAAAGTAGGGGCGTCCATTTCTGAGCTGAATGGCCAGGAACTCTTCCTGATCTCCCGGAGAGAAGGCGCAGAGCATCAGGCCGTCTGGGGACAGAGTCCTGAAACTCAACTCAACACCTGACACAAAGTAAGACAGACAGAGACAGAGAGAGAACAAATATTACATTTCCTTTCAGTTGCCCTCGGCCTTGGCTAAACAATCCGTGAACATTTGAAACACCAGGTGGGAGCTGGAGTCAGGACCAAACTCTCAATGAGAGACCTTTGGGGTTAAATCTGATCATTTAGATAAATCATAGATATGTCTTTACATGTCTTGTACTTTTCAGTGTTTGAGAAAAACATATTGTACAAACCTTACTTCTATCTCCCTCCAGAGTTTCTAAATGTGTTAAGATCCATAAGATGGGGATGCTAAACCCCCAAAGATACCCCAGTGCAGGGGCCGCGCCCTCATATATAACCCGTAACATTTCCCCCAGTCAACCGTTCATAAAAGGCTTTTTTCTCTCTTCAAATTGTTAAACAAGCTATACTGTATATGAAAAGTTAAACATAACCCAGCTCCACATAGCGCCCATTATGCTATTCCCAAACACAGTGAATATCCTATCTCTAAATATTAGAATATCATGAAAAAGTATACTAGTAGGGTATTAAACAAATCACTTGAATTCTAAAAAACGAAACACACAAGGCAAGGTTTCCTGAGCCTGACAAACAGCTGTTATAAATTTTTTTTTTTTTTTCTGAAATAAAAATTTTTAATTATTATGAAGAGGATTTTTAAGTTTTTAAAGCCAAAATATAATCATAAATAATAAATAAATATAAAGAATAATTTCAGTTGATTTTGTAATGAATCCAGAATGCATGATTTTTTTTTTTTTTTTGTTTTTAAGAAAAATAAAGAACTTTATCACAATATTCTAATTTTCTGAGACAGTCCTGTATATATAAAACCCGAACCACCAACTGGAATGACAATACATTTGGGATCTGAGAAAACATCAATAATAATAATAATTTCATGTACTTTGTCATTCCACCGCTGCTGTCCTGGAACGTTAGTTAATGCAAACACAGTGAATCAAAGCTTCAGCAATGTGGGAAACTGGTGGGTTTCCTTCTAACACACACACACACACACACACACACACACAGAATGAATCCGGCGTGCTGTCCTGTCATGTTACTATGGATCCGAGATTGGATCTTAATCCACTTCGAGATCCACACAGCGACACCGAGCGTGTGATTTACGTGTGCGTTCCCTCCGCTGCGTCCGTCTCTGAAGGGAAGGAGGAGTGTGGGAAGATGTGAAGAAGAGTTGAACGGAAGCGGTCCAGGGTTCATCAGAAGCCAGTGTTTGCAAAATAATTAGTGTGTGAATTCACTTAACGTGGAGAGAAGTCAAACAGTTACACGGCAAACTCCAGACGAATACAGATTATCCGTTTCAAAGCTGCCAGTTTTCACTTTATTATATATATTTTTTTAAATACCCTTTTCGCATTGTCTATCTCATCTGTTTGTGTTGATCTATCTGGATCAATGGTTATAGTCGCTGTGGAAGTATAGGAAAATGAAGCGAATCGCAGATGCCGAGTTACTTCATGTCAATCTTTTTTAAATAGTCCAAAATATGTTTACAATTTGCTTATTTATGCTCATTTCCCGTCAGGCTTTATAATAAACCGCCTGTAGGTCGACGAGCAGGCTCCCAGCGCGTACCGGCTCCAGGTATGTGGATTAGAGGTCCATATCTGTTGTCCTTTGTAAGAAGTGGTGATGGAGATGAGGACTGATCCTAAATAAGTGTGGATTTGCCAATATCAATATATGCTCATCATATATGTCAGGGTCTAAAGCTCCAGTCGGACAGGATTAACGTTACACGGGGCTTTTCTGTACTTCATCTTTCAAGACGACATTTTAACCATCGAGAAATTACAGGCTATGGTCTGTAATAAACTTAAAAGAGAGGAACTAAAGCCTCCCCAGGGTGGCATAGAGGGAAAGATATGAGAAGTAAATGAGTGAAAAATCATACTTCCACGCCGAGTTAGTCAAATCTTAACAGAAATACACTAAACGCATATTGATATGTAGATATAGCTGTGTCTGTAATATCCTTTGCAAAGGAACATCCGTAAATCTGCTTAAAAATCATGACAAATATCTTTTTGCGAACAGGATCTGCAAATAGCTAATTCTGTGGATTAAAAAAAAAATTGTAAACAGAAAACAAATGTCTGTATTGTGATATTAACTGAAAAATAGAGAAAGCAAGGGAGGCAACTTTCTCTTGGACATCTCACTCCAGCCAGCTGCCACCTTATTTAGATTGTTAAAGTAAAATAAAGAGGTGCAGTACAGATATCTAATAATTTTAACTTTATGAATCATCCGATCCTCGTCCATTTGGATTGCTTTCAAAGCGAGCAACAGGAATAAGTAGAAACAGGGCGTGAGACTAAAGGTAAACTTAAAGCAGAGCGCTGTGTCACAGTGTTATGGACATAATGCGCAAGCATAGATATTTGAATAGTTCCAACGGCAGTTTTTAAAACAAATAATTAAATGTCATTTTTTGACAATCATGATACTCTATGTGACAGAATACCAGGAATATACATCATTGCATTTCAGTAACAAAAACTCTTGGACCTAGGAATGTAGAAATGTCTTCTTCATCAGTGAACATTTGCATCAATTACCAAATGTGTCTACGTGTAAATAAATGAAAAATAACTGCAGCAAAAACAAGCCGGAGATGTTCTTTACATTGAACTTGCATTCTGTACATCAAGCAGGCATCTGCCATTTACATTGGTGACCTTGTCATCACCACGGAGATGAGTGAAGTCATGACAGATACCTGACATTACATTATCCCCCTTTAACCTTCTCTCCGTGTCACACTCTCCTGATCCTCTTTTTTTTCTTGCCTACGCTTTTAACCTTCTCCCCCTTTCTCTTGACCTTTTCGTTCTCCCTCCTCCACCGATCGCCTCATCTGAATGTTTTCTCTCCTCGCATCTTCAATGTTCCTTTTAACCTCTTTCGCTCCCAACTTTGCTCCTTGCCACGGATCATATTCCCATTTTTTCCACTCTAACTATACGGCGCAAACAGTTATTCATCTTATCAAACTGTGTATTCTGCAGCGACGTGAACATGGGATGCATGTCAAAGTGGACACAATGAATGACCAGAGTTAACATCGGGCACTTGATGATGATAAGGTTAAGCAGGAGCAGCACCTACAGGCCCAGAAGGTACGACAACAGGTGTGTGTGTCAAGGGTCAAAACGGGATCATTTCACTATTTACTCCTCTACCTGTGTGACGAGTTTGTTCCAAACCATAAAAGATCTTCATAGACGACACATCCCTTCTCCCAGTGGTTCTCAAATGGGGGTACGTGAGATTTTATTAAAAAATTATTTAAAATGGGCATCCATTAAAAAAAATGTTATAAATAGTTATTTAATACATATTCAATAAAATATGAAGTGTACGTTCATAAACTGAATTGCATATATTCTATATTAAATCAGACACTGATGGCACAGCGCTGTGTATTACATCATTGTATTCCACTGGTCAGGGGGTACTTGGCTAGAACAAATATTTCACTGGGGGTAGATCCCTGAAAAAAGGTTGAGGACCACTGAGGATGGACACCTCCTCAGGTACCTGTGGCCCTTTGGGAATAATTCTAAACCGTGACATAAGAGGGTTTTGGATCAATTTGAACTGTCACGACTTGCCGCCCCCCTGAGTTGGGCCCAAACGTTTGAATCGACGTGCGCGTTCACACGTTCACACACACACTCGCAGACCGTCCTGTCCACGGGGAACCGGCCTGTGGGACCCGGACACACACCCACAGGGTTCGACAGCGGAGAAGCCGCACCGCTATTATTCCTGCCTCATTAGCACAGGAGTTCATAATCATACAATACAAAACAGCTGTGTGCAAAGATCCTGACATGGTCCATTGATGATGCATTCTCATTGTCACATCATAAAGGACCGTTTTGCTTTGCATTGGGATGTCGTCCATCGTCTTAAGGTACTTCAGAGATAGGGAACAATAGACGACTGTTGGCGTGGCTTCTTATGTTCTGCATGTCTGTGTGACGGGCCGCCGACACATGCTGGGCCACGGTGTTCGGTCCGAGTGTACAGCGTCTAAGTGCTCAGCATTACTTTCATAAGACCCCCCCTCAGGACTTGTGCTACTTCACACTGACAACCACTTTGGAGCCATCAACAGACAAACCTGAGCACGCATCCTGACAGGTGTCTCTGTTACACACATACAGAGTACATGGACGCACACACACACACACACACACACACACACTTGCACGGTGCGATCCCACAGACACAAAAGGTCCAGCATGCACTGCCTCACAGACACACACATGCAAAATACGATGCTCAATATACACAAACTTCTTTTCTGCAACATGCCTTCACACCTTACACGCATTACACGCGTCATGCAGGTGATAAATACTTGATTGGTATTTATCACCTGCATTAATCGGTTAATTTGATTAAAATTGAATGTACTGTAATAAACTTCTTTTAAAAATGTCACTTAATTCTCTTTTTGAAAGGAAAATATATTCCAAAATTAAGAGAGAACAACTTACGAAGGGATACTTATTGAGGATCCACTTGTCATTGCTAGTTAAAAATAGAAACATTTAAAATAAAAATGTAGCCAGGAAGAACAAAGTGTTGAGCCTCGCTCGTGGTCCATGGTCATTATATCGCCCTGCGTCTAAAAAAGACAAACACACGGACAATGCTGTTTTTCTTTGAGCTGTCGTGGAAAGAAAAGAATTCCTGAAATTGCACCAAATTGCTAATAAAAAAAGGATGGCGCTAATGAAAGGAGGATTAATGTGCTCAAGAATTTAATAGATCAGCGTTGCTCAAATGGGCAAACTAAGGGTACACGTTTCAGATTTAATACTCCTTTCAACACAATCATTACCAGACACATTTATTCTTTTCCTGACGTGTTGCACTAGTTACGTTAAGGGCGACTTGGCTGAGATTCTTTTTCAGGAGGTATAATACGAAAAAAGGTTAGAGTACCACTGTGATAGATGATAGGATGATAGGACCGTCCTCTGGAGTTCACACGTGTGCACACTGTGCTCCTTGGATGACATATATGTATATTTATTTAGTATTTTTAACAGATGTGAATACACTGCTCGAAGGCAACGTGTTGAGAAACATCTATGATCCACAATAAACATTTTACATGTTGTGAATTATAGTTGAGAAGCAACTTTTAAACGGTCATGTATTGACTAACTGAAGAAGACTGAGTGAATGCAATGAAGAATATGGAGGCAGCTCCTGTTCTGTTTCCGTGCTGTTGTGTCCACGTCTGGAAGTTGCTTTTTATGAGTGATATATTACTCAATGCACTGCAAAGAAACATTTTATGACCTACAAGTACATAAAACCAATTATATTCACACCATCAACTCTCGGTTAAGTGAGAACATTATATTGTTCATATCGGGTCTTTTATCAATTAAACTAAGGACGCTTTTAAATGGAGTTGCTCTCTCTCTGTGCCAAAGGGAACAAAGAGGAATTGTGTTGTATTTAACTATATGAAACATAAGAAAGTTGCTTGTTTATCAGGCGGGTATTGTTCCAAGTGCTCTTGCCTTGTTTCTCCTCTCTCTGTCTCAGTAAACAGTGGAGGTTGTGTGCAATCATCTACACAACATAACCTGAATAACTCCAGTCATGTTAGCTCTGCGCTGGCATTAATCAGAGCCGGGCGTATTAATGAGAGCGCGGCAGCTAGCTAATTACACCCATAGATTCTGCAGCAGCCCATTAAATATACAAATGACAGAATTAAAGAGCCCAGCCTCTTCTGATTAATCTTTAAATGGGGAAAAACTAATGATGTCTGTGCAAACTTTCCCTTCACACATTTCTCTCCCCCCTTCCTCTCAACGTCAATGCCTGGCAATCAATCATATTAATTAAGGAAAAAATAATTTGTATCATTTAACATTTCCCTCTCTTCTGCTCAGTTGCTGCAGAATGTACTGTATTAGATACGTCTGGAAATTATCCAAGTCCATTTGTTCCTGCATTAATTTGTTCTTCGGGGGGGGTTTTCCAAACCGTTTTAAATGTTTCATCTCTCTTAATTTACTGTGGGGTTGTAGAAATATGTCTGGGTTAAGGAAAATATGAGCAGAGGCCCCTCATCCTGTTTTCCAATCCGGCCATTTCAGGCTTAAAGACTGAAGAATTACAAATGAGGAGAGATAATTTCATAATCCGTTTAGAACCAGGATGCCTCATTCAAAGATGAACAAGGAGAGCAGTCGGTCATATTGTAGCGCTTCAGATAAAGAAGCATTACAGATAAGATGAATGGGCTAGCATGCGTTTATGGAAACAAGCACTCACAGGGTATTCATATCACGGGGTGATTGCATATGGTTATAATCCTGTGTTCTCTAAAGTAAGATTCAGTGTGCTGAAAATTGACCTCAAGTACCCTAAATTCATTCAGCATTAAGAAGCGTCGTTAATCACAAGTGAACAGACTTATCATAATGGAAACATCCACCTCGAGCACAATAATTGCACCTATTTGCCAAAATAATATGAGTAAAGTGGCCATTCAATTAAGTGAATGGCAAATATCATGTGATTTTACACGGCAACGTCTTGATTTGAATTACAATTTAACGTACAGAATATTGTCTCTGATCACGGATGTGCCCCAATTCTTCAGAAATAAGAAAGCCTGTCGTAATAACCTGAAAGAACAATTTTATAAAAGCAAATAACTACTAATATTCCTATAAAGCTGCATAATGTTGATGGAGATAAATTATGATTTGCCGTTTCCTACAAAAAGCCCACCAGGATCGTCTGAAGCATTCATCATTTTCTCAAAACTCAGAAACCACAAATCTGTTGTGATGTTTGCTGAATGACATACCCTGAGATCTCGCATCAAGAAACTGAACAAAAAACACGTTGCAAAGATTATAAATCGTATAAATATGTTCCATTTGTCATTGTCGGAGTTACTGGGTTTCCATAAGACACCAACGATTGACGAGTCTCTCCTCCGTGATCAATCGACTCTCGAGGGGGCATTACACTGCATTACATTCATAATCCAATTTGGCTTTGATTTGTTCGCTGTTCCATGCGCTTCGATGGGAATAATTGTCTGTAGATGATGCGATTAGTATTGATGGTTGTGAAAGGGCGATGGTTTGAGGACCGCCGACACATTCGTGGTCCAGAATAGATCCGGTCTGAGAGCGATTGTCTGATCCATTACCCTTTATGAAGGAGGAGAGTGGCGGAGACGACTGCTCGATAGCTAAACTCATCATCCATTTGCCGGCAGTATTCAGAGACCTCTATTTACCTTTGTGCTGAAGGAGCACGGATAAGATCAAAAATCATCGTTTGTTGATTTTAGATAAAAACACAGCGTTCAGAGAGCGCAACGAACAAGAACCAGGAACCAGGAGTTTATAGAGAGGATTAAGAGGCGAGACAGCTGTTGGGACTTCTCAGCATTTAATATAATAATCTGACTATTCAGCTCGAGGAGGAGTAAATTCTACAGGACGGAGATCTCAGGTGTGATATCATTATAACAGACATCTGATCTGTGATCTTTGTAAATTAAAGTCCAGCCAAAGTTTGCTTACTCATGTTCTGTTTCAGCCTTTTTTCACATTTATACAGTTATAAACATTCAGTCTACTCTCATCCATAAGAACACACACAAGTTGTCCTTTGTGAGGAAAGGAGAATTGAGAGGAGATGAGAGAGAGAAGTGAACACAAGAATATATAGATTATCTATCTATAGAAAATATTAGATATCAATACAATTGAAATCAAAAGTAATTAAAGATGTTTATGCTCTAATGGTGATTTTTTTTAAAGGTATAAAAACTAAAATATGAGGAAATTGACGAGGGTGTTATGTGGATGTCTTGCTATGTTTAACCAAAATCAATAAACACTGAAACGAAAAAGTGTCACAAAATCAAACATCATTTTTATTCAAATAAAAAACTAATTCTAGGTTATTATTTTGATTTTAATAGATTATTGTTATATTTTATAGAGTGGCTTACCTCTCCAAAAAGACTAATTTAATTTCTCCTCAATTTCTATGCGACCTTCAAAAAGCCTTTACTAAAAAACTGTGTTTTTCATTAACCACTCAGATGCAGTCAAATATTTAATCTAGGTGTGTGTGTGTCTATGTGTGTGTGTGTGAGTATGAGTGTGTGTGCATGAAAACAGCTGCTTTTAGGGCACTAAAAATCTTCCTCAGATTCTGCGGTCCTCTTCATTATCGTGATGCTCTTGATATATAAGATGTAAAATGAACATTATATTCGGGGTGGGTGGCAAACATATTTGGGGTATTTTAGTGGAACAAGATGATGTGAGCAACACAGAGACGCGTTGACTCAATTACAGTTGTCACGGTCACATGAGGATTACAGATGGAACATGTGATCGAGCCAGTCAGGTTTTTGTCAGCAGTTTTTAGAAAAAACTGGTTTGCTGACAAAATACAAATAGATTTGTTGACATTGATTAGTCAGTTTTAACATGGCTTGAAGAGGGGTGATCTAGGACCCAAATGTAAACATGTTGTCCACCCAGGAAGACATAGCTGGTGATACGAGGTTCTTACAGGATGGGGGAGTAATCTCAAGTGGCATCGAAGAGCTTCGACCGCTCAAATCCCGCTGATTAGTATCAGCAGTCATTAATTATGAGCGTCAGACTGGGTGATGTTCTCAGATGAAGCAGAACATGTTTGGCTGTGCAGCTCAACCCTCTAATGATGCTGGTAAACAGAACGATAATTGTCCTTTGAGATGACGGGGGAAGTCATTCTAAAGGAGCGTCAGCAGGAGACGGAGGCTGCAGTGCGATCAACAAACAACACAGAACATAACAAATACAGGCGTGTACGTACATGCATGTGCACACATAGACATGTGTATGTAGTTACGCAGATGGACACGTCGTCCATTTTCTGACACACACAGACATCTGCCTGCACCGAGATGTACACACGCCTTTCTTACCTGTGAAGTCTGTGTTGACAGGAAGTGTGTCACTGGGAAACTGGTAGTAACCGTTTCCTGAGAACCTGGTTCCTCTGACAACGGGAGCTTGTGGGTCAGAGAGAGAGACGTCTGTCCTCTCCACCTAAACACAAAATGTATAATAATATGACAATGATAACAGTTCCTATCACAGCTACAATGCTCAATATAGGCTTCATACACATGTTGACCAACGGATTTCCAGGACTTTTCCATGACCAAACATTGTGTGAAATCTCGGTGTATACACAAGTATATACGAGAGACAATAATTTGATTAAAAGAATAACTATTGATATAAATGTTTATTCTTTTAATCAAACTGCAAAAATGAACAGATGAATATAACAAATTGACATGTCTTTTCCAAAACTTTTGGGATTACATTTTTTCCCAAGGACTTTTCCAAGGCTTGGAAATAATTTTTTAAAATTCCATGACTATTCCTGGTTCTCCATGATCGTACGAACCCTGTCAATACTTACACTTTTATTTACGGTTGCCTTTGTTCAACTTCAACTGAATACAGAGTACACAATAAACACGGTACTCTCCAAGTCCAGGTCAAAATAGGACACGAGAGGCGGTGTGACGTAGATGTTGTCATCAGGGGGCGTACGCAGAGGCTCTGTGCGGACATCCTTATTACCTTCGCATTGAAAATGCCGGAAGGTTATGTTTTGATCGCTGTGTATTTATTTATTTATTTATTTATTTGTATGCGTGTTATTCGCAAATCTCAAAAAGTATTGAACCGAATCGCATGAAATTTGGTGGGATGATTGTTTATTATCCGGGACCAGTTGATTAGATTTTGGGATCGATCGGGTCAAAGGTCAAAGGTCATGAACAGGTCAAAATCTTTCGCAGAACTCAAAAAGTATTGAACTGAATCGCATGAAATTTGGTGGGATGATTGTTTATTATCCGGGGACCAGTTGACTAGATTTTGGGATCGATCGGGTCAAAGGTCAAGGTCAAAGGTCATGAACAGGTCAAAATGTTCTTGAATCGCATGAAATTTGGTGGGATGATTGGTTATTATCCGGGGACCATTTGATTAGATTTTGGGATCAATCGGGTCAAAGGTCAAGGAAAGGTCAAACTCTTTTTTTACCAGAGCACGATACATTTTTGTCCAATTGGCATGCAACTAATGCCAAAATGTTCATAATTCAATGCCCAATCTTGTGATATGCGAAGGTATGCGCTCTACCGAGTGCCCATTCTAGTTTATTTATTTGTATGCGTGTTATTCGCATAAGTAAAAAAGTATTAAACCGAATCGCATGAAATTTGGTGGGATGATTGGTTATTATCCGGGGACCATTTGATTAGATTTTGGGATCGATCGGGTCAAAGGTCATGGTCAAGGTCATGAAAAGGTCAACATCTTATTTTTACCATAGCACGGTCAATTTATATCCAATTGGCATGCAAATAATGCCAAAATGTTCATAATTCAATGCCCAATCTTGTGATATGCGAAGGTATGCGCTCTACCGAGTGCCCGTTCTAGTTCCAATGTGTAATGACCACGCGCACCTGTCTGTGCAGCCGCTACTCTACATTTGGTCGTGAACTACTAAATGTTTACTGTGTCCGTTTGGGAGCGTCACAGAGGCTTAAGAGTCTGTGCACAGCCCAGTGGCACCGAGAGGACGTGCTTTGAGCTGAATGCAAACGCCGGTGTGCTAATTTGTCCTCAATGAGAACGTTAACTATCTGGTGTTAAGCAGGTGTCATGTTTACACCATGTGTATCTTAGTTGAGCGAGTTGCTAGTGTGCTAACATTTGCTAATCAGCAACAAAGACAAAGTAGTTACAGCAGAGGCTGGTGGGAATGTCCTTAGTCATAAACCAACGTATCAGGCAAATTGGAATTTTGACCCGATGATGGCCGATGATCAACAAAGTCTGTAGGATTTATCTTCTGGGCAACATCAATGTCAGTGTAAATGTAAGTGCCAATCCATTGGATAGTTGAGATATTCAGATATTTCAGTCTGCTATGAAGGTTGAGGACGAAGAGCAAACAAACATTGCTTCCCCTGGAGTCATGACGCTAGAAACGCTAAAATAGATTTAAAAAATACACACACACACACACACACAAAGAGCTTAAACAAGCCAATGCAAACTGGCATACTGTATTTAAGCAAAACCTCCATCAGACCTGATATAGTGGGTCTGGTCCATTGAGCCGGGCTGGGGGGTCCCAGTGGATCTGAATGCTGGTTTCATTGACTGGATGGAACTGAGGTGGAGACAGTCCTGTTGGAGCTGAGGAGAGAAAAGGTTGAACAGGAGAGATTAAATGACAGCTGAAAGCAAATTAAGACGCGTCTCATATTTTTATCAGATTTCCATAATATTCGGATTTGTGAACCGCCTTATTGTTTTTACAAAAAGTGCTTAGCCTGGGAAATGTATGTAAACGTGAGCACATAGAAACACTTAAGCAATGCGTCAAACCTGAGATTCTCGAAGACATTCTCACCTATAACCATAATCATCATCAATACACTGATCTTGTGAAGTTGATGTTATTTTTTTCCAGAAGACAAAAGTCACGGCCCGTTTGATCAAATACTTTCTGTATGTCTAGACTGCAAAAGAAAAAGCCCAATTTCAATTTAACAGAGGGTCAATTTAATTTCCTTCTTTTCACTTTAGATGTTAAATTGAATGTCCCTTTGAAACATACTGAGCACGACTTGAACTGTAGCTTCCACGTGAATCATAAATAAATCAACCGGTGGTCGGCTGATATGGTGAGAGGAGATATTTAGGAATGGATAGAGAGGCGAGTGATGGACCGGTGTACAGATGGGGGAGATGTGCGTGCATTAAGTGTCATTTCATCGTTGTGTTTCTGTCTGTGTGTGTGTGTGTGTTTCAGTAATGGTCTAAATGGTCTGTGGTAGGAGTAAATTAGCTCTTGGTGACACACCAGCAGACCATCTTCAGTGTGAGTTCTAATAGAGTTCTTAAAAGGGAAGTGGACAGGTTGTCTGAGGCGGCTCATCTTGGCACATCAAACCATAAATTACTGCCAATCGATAGCTTACTAGTCTATTTAAATGAGCTATGGTGACATTTAGACCATTGACTGTGCCACACACACACACACACATGCGTACACACGGTGCACCTCATTGATGAATGTAGTGCTGGAAAGAAAATTAATTATTTTGGTTCAGCCAAAGTCTGAAATATCTAGGATCCGTCTGATGATGATTTTGCTTCTGGAGGAAAAAAGGGACAATATTTAGGGGCTTCGAGTGTCGCCAGCAGACGTCCGGATAATAAGCCAAGACTTCCTCCTCGTGTGTTGGACGTTGTTTATCGTCTGATTAGCAACTTGAGAGTTTGAGTTAAGAGACGACGACTACGACCACATTTTAGTAGCCAGTCACCCTTAGTTAACGGTTAATAATTAAGCAAATCAAAAGCAAAATCTTCAGCCACAGTTTCAAGATTGCATTATGGCCGATGCATTCTGCCTAATTTGCCCTCCACACACTGTTTACCTGCATGTAACACGTGATTGGTCAATACTAACACGTGATTGGTCAATACTAACATGTGATTGGTCAATACTAACACATGATTGGTCAACACTAACACGTGATTGGTCAATACTAATACGTGATTGGTCAATACTAACACGTGATTGGTCAATACTAACACGTGATTGGTCAATACTAACACGTGATTGGTCAATACTAACACGTGATTGGTCAATACTAACACATGGTTGGTCAATACTAACACGTGGTTGATTAATACTAACAGGTGATTGGTCAATACTAACACATGATTGGTCAATACTAACACGTGATTGGTCAATACTAACACGTGATTGGTCAATACTAACACATGATTGGTCAATACTAACACGTGATTGGTCAATACTAACACGTGGTTGATTAATACTAACAGGTGATTGGTCAATACTAACACATGATTGGTCAATACTAACACATGATTGGTCAATACTAACACATGGTTGATTAATACTAACACGTGATTGGTCAATACTAACACGTGATTGGTCAATACTAACACATGGTTGGTCAATACTAACACGTGGTTGATTAATACTAACAGGTGATTGGTCAATACTAACACATGATTGGTCAATACTAACATGGTTGGTCAATACTAACACGTGATTGGTCAATACTAACATGGTTGGTCAATACTAACACATGATTGGTCAATACTAACACGTGATTGGTCAATACTAACACGTGATTGGTCAATACTAACACGTGGTTGATTAATACTAACAGGTGATTGGTCAATACTAACACATGATTGGTCAATACTAACACATGATTGGTCAATACTAACACATGGTTGATTAATACTAACACGTGATTGGTCAATACTAACACGTGATTGGTCAATACTAACACATGGTTGGTCAATACTAACATGGTTGGTCAATACTAACACGTGATTGGTCAATACTAACATGGTTGGTCAATACTAACACGTGATTGGTCAATACAAGTCAGACCACAAACAAACAACAAATAGACTACAAACCAGAATGCTTCGGAAAATCTTGTCTGATTGCTGTACAGATTCTGCATTATTATGAAGACATCCACTTCTTGTCAGAATGAGTGTGTGTGTGCGTGTGTGTTATTATGTGTGTTAGCGGCAGATGGTTTGAAAGTAGGCGGATAGATCACAACGCACACATGTGTCCGTTCCTAGATTAAAGTAGATACATTGTGACGCCGTTGAACGTGTCTGAGGCGGATGTTTATCTAGTAAACCGACCGTGTGTGATCTGTACATCGGGCAGCACACGGCCCTCACTGTGTCGGGGGGGCGAGCCCGGTTCCATGGGAGTCCGTGTAAACCCAGAGGCAACAGGGGGGCATGCTCTGCTGGTTCTGTCACTGACCTCAGGGATTTATGAGACGGCAATATTACTGAAGATATTACTGAGTCACTCATCCTAGTAGAGCGATTGTCAAAGCGGATCAGGGCGCCGGCGGGACAAGAACAGTCCAGTTACCATCTTACCTTTAGACTGGTCTGGTTAGAAACCTCAAGCTGTTGTTTCTTATTCTACAATGTTGTTGAAGTTAATGATAATATTTGTATATTTGTTCGTCCTCCTAAACTTTTAAGTCGCGTGTGATCAGGGAAAAGGGATCGGGGGGGGGGGGGCCTGATGCAAGAAGCCTTTGTGAAAACAGAAATATTATTATGTGGCAAATATGAAGGTTCTCTCGTTTTCTTGTATCTACAATTGTCTCTCAGGCGCAAACACACATTGATGCGTTAATTCACACCCAAAGCTGCAGGTGAACATTGTCCATCGCAGTGTGACACCACCTGCTGCTTCTTTCGAACCGCTCCTTCGGTTTTTATATCACGGTAGAACTCCAAAATCAGAATCTAGAGCAGTAGTCACATTTTTTGAGCGGTGGCCCAATACATTTATTGAATACATCTGAAACCCGATTGTACAGTGAATTACCGAAATGAGGCACAACATATGTGTGTGTGTGTGTGTGTGTGTGTGTGTGTGTCATATGAGACAGCCATCAACACTGGTGGTCGATAAGATTCCAATGTGCTGTCCGGGACTCTTTTGCGTGTCACACATTCATTATCGTGTCTGCTTGTTAATTCACTGAAATGTACTTAACACTGTGACACATTCAGTTTGACGAAAGCCACCACTTGCCTCATCACGTGCACAAACACACACACACACACACACACACACACACACACACACACACACACACACACACACACACACACACACACACACACACACACACACACACACACACACACACACACACACAAGGTTAACAGTCCACCCGTAAGGTTAATTTTAGCTGCCGACATGGTAATGAAGCAGCTAAATCACGGGCCAGCTCCCAGGAGCAATGGTGCATGTGTGTTTTCTGTTTTTACAGCGACTGACATGTCTTAACAGGCTCTTAGCGTACAGTTACACCACGCACACCAGCACACCACTTATTGACATCGCGATCCCTTGCCATGCATATTTCTCTCCTCAAGAAGGGCCTCAGGCCAATTATGCGTAAATCAATAAAGTTCCTGTTCTGTTGAGTGGTGTTACAGTGTGAGTGTGTGCGTGTGTGCTCTTGTGTGTGTGTGTGTCTTGTAGAACAAGCCTTTATGGATGTAGGATACATAAAACATCACCATCAGTCCCTGATTAGCCACTCACTTTACGTCTTGATCGATAACTTTGTGTAAAGACACTCGCATTGAAACAATCGCACATGCATCCACACACACACACACACACACACACGGAGAGCACTTTCCTCGTGTCGTTACGTCGGTCTCGGTGTGCACACTAATGTTCAGTCATGTGCTTTGGTGTAACTCCAGTGGTTTGGCAGATGTTGTCTGCTCACTTACAGCAGATGGTAGCCGGCTCTAATGGCACAGCCGTATGTGTGCTAGATTTATCAGCGCATCAGTACCAGGCTCAAGCACTTCCTCCTCCTCCTCCTCCTCCTCCTCGGAGGAGGAGGAGGAGGAGGAGGACCACTTAATGTGAGGATCATTTCCTCCACAAACTGTTTCCCTGAGGGTTTATTCAACATCATTTAATTTCTGTTCAATATTATTTAAAAACTAAATTTAACATGCAGACGTTTTCTGTTTCTCTGCAGGGAGGAAAAACCTGAAGGAACTTTATATTAATATACGTGCAAAACTGACTGAAGTAAGGTTTGAAAGATGTCTGTCTGCAACTAAAATAACTAGAAAAATGGGCAAGAAAAAAAAAGAATAAATGAAAAGCAACAGCTTTCTTTCATCACATGGTTATGGCTCATCTGCTTCCTACTGTGCTATGTTATAGTTGAACATTTGTTTCAATATTAATACTGTTTTTTAGGGGGTTTGCTGCTAAATATTATTATTCTTATCATCCATTTTCTGTGAACACTCCTGATGATTTAAAACTGAAAGAGAAAAAGTGATAGGAGGTGTGGGAGCTACGACAGAAGCTCAACACCCAATGAAGTGGCACATGCTATGCATATAAAAGGAAATCTGCTAAACGGCATATGCCATTATCATTTCTTATAGTTGAAACGGGGGACATCTTTGGCGTTGGATGAAACAAAAATGGTGGCAACAGATGTGGCTGTTAAAAATACATTCAAAAAGTCAACTGGGTACAATAAGCCATATTGTACTGTACTGTATTACAGTCAAGATAAGTCTTTGGAATCAGTTGAAATAAATACAGTTTCAATGTGTCAACAGATGTAGTCATTAAAAATACATCTAAAAAGTCCACCGATTACAATTTGAAGTATCATTCATCACAATAAACATAAGGAATTTTTTGGGAGAATTGTGCGAAATGAAAATATTCTCTATGGCGACAGATGTAGCTGTTTAGAGTATGGTCAAAAGCCCAAATCCCCGAGCAACTATTTTGAGATAAATAGGTGTGTTTTTTCACAACCACTGAGCACACCTATTGTCTATTCACCTAAAGGGATGAACAAAACAGATTAAAAACCCAAGAAATACATAAAATGAGCAGCGAGACTATGAGTAAACAGATGGCAAATATGTTGTAGGGTCTGGTGTGTGTGTGTAATACTTATATTGCAGAGTGATTCATGTTTGTCTGCTTTGTGTGCTATGTTGTGTTGAATTGAAAGTAACAGGGAGAGATAGCAGTGAAGGAAGGATGGAGTGAGTGAAAGAGTGAAAAATCAACAACAGACTGTCAGAAAAAAAACAGACGGATACGAAATGTTGAATAAAATGTGCCATCCTACACGGATCAATTAGTGCTCATCTCAGTCACAGATATTTGTGTCCCAGTTATTAAACACAGCTAACTCATTGTTCCATAACGGTTATATATCTATAAAAGACAGAGAGACACTGCGTGTGTGTTTCTATAACTCTGTGTGTGTTTGATTCATGGCCAGCAGGATTCTTCTCCTTGTAATTAACAGTAAATTGTTTTTACTGCCGCGTGCCATGAATATCCCCTCTGGTTACAACGACCAATGTTGTCGCCGCTCAAGTGCTCAATGCTTTTGGATACGAGTGTAAAGAATATATATTCTAGCTTAGCACAGCCTAGTATTGTTTGCATAAATATTATGTGTAAGATGGAAAAACACTGAATAAGAGTTGAATACTTCGGCAGGGCAATCGTCTATGCCTGAGCTGATCTAAAGAAAGATAGCAGTGTCACCTAAGGAATGTTGATGTAAACCCCCCTTCTGCACTGCACTCATCAAAGAAGATGACTAGAGAAAGAGCTCATTGTATTCAGTGTTTAGAAAGAGCAATCACAGTCCTTACCTCGTCGGGAGGATAGATAACAAGGGTCCAGATGGGACCATTTATTCTCCTTCTTAGACACTTTAAGCCCACACTGTCTCACCTCACTGACCCCCTCCCTTCGCCATTCCCCCTCACACGCACACTCTCACACGCGGGAAGAAGCCCCCCCCCGGTGTGTGAACGACCTTCGAGACGATCCAGGCCTCATCCCTGAAGAGATAAGGCCGAGCGAGTCGTCTTGCAAGACAGGGACTACGGAATCAACACTCTTCTTCTCTTTCACCTCTTCTATTACCATACATTCATGCGCGGCCACAACATCCAATGAAGGGACGGCAGAGGCGGAGCTGGCAACAAGAACCAATGAGAAGACACCGCCCTTATGCTCCTGTCCAATCAGAACTGTTCTTTTCGGGTTACGGCTATTTAAGATGCACTGAGTCGATCCTTTCTGCAGCACTGGGGCCATTGGTGACAGCTCTGGATTGGGGTCCATGCGCATGATTGTCTATTTTGTATCTTGATTTCTTAATAAAACGCTTATAGATGTAACGTAGAAGTCTACCGCTCTTTCTTCCAGTGAGTGTCGTCCAGGTGGTGTGTCGCTGTCCAACTCCAACAAATGGTAGCAGAGGATGGTTGTGAAAGCCGATCCAGAGACCTGAGGAGGACGAGCACGAGAGACCCCCGGACGGACCACTGCGTTCAAGGCCCACTCCAAGAAACTGATCGAACACCGGTGTCAACAAAAGGTAAAGACTGAACCTGTTATTTTCAAATCAGTCAAATTGAATACTCTAAATTTGATCAGGAGTATTGGAAGTGAGTATTGAAACTGCAAAATGTTTTGACTTGATTTAAATAATAAGATAAAGCGTAAAAAGGGAAATCACGATACAGCCGCATAGAAGTCCTCAAAATTTTCTGAGGCCACAACAAGGCTGGAAGTCGACCCCCCCGACGAAGTGAGGGCCGCATTAGAAGTCCTCAAACTTACTGAGGCCGGCCACAAGGCTGGAAGATGACCCGACGAACTGAGGCCGCATAGAAATTCTGGAAGCCGAGTTCGAACAGAACCCGCATTAGGAGTCCTCAACAGGAGGCCAGTTTGATTAAGCTGGAAGCCGAGTTCGAACAGAACCCGCATTAGGAGTCCTCAACAGGAGGCCAGTTTGATTAAGCTGGAAGCCGAGTTCGAACAGAACCCGCATTAGGAGTCCTCAACAGGAGGCCAGTCTGGTTGAGCTGGAAGCCGAGTTCGACGAACAGAACCCGCAATAGAAGTCCTCAAATTTTCTGAGGCCGGCCACAACTGGAAGTCGACCCCCCGACGAAGTGAGGGCAGGAGTCCTCAAATTATTGAGGCCAGCCATAAGACTGGAAGACGACCCGGGCACTGAGAGGCCGCGTAGAAATTAAACACATGTGTAATGCATAAACTGTGAATGAATGTTGAATACCGGTGGTGAATAAATGTTGTCAAAATGGAATCAACAGAGCAGAGTCGAAACCTCACGGTGTCAACGCAAGCTCTAGTCTGTTGAATTGCACGAGTGATAAATGAGGATTTATTGTTCTGAAAGGCACGTTGCCGAGTAAAGAACACATTGTATGGCGATTATGTACTACGTTTAAGAGCAGGTACGAGTTTGAGATTGAGGAGAATACTGAGAAACAACGAGGAAACTCCGCTTAACACGCAGAAATACAACAGAAAGGAGGGGCGACAAGCAGAAAGCTGCTGCGCGCTTCCGCGGAGCGCACGCGCCTTCACAGACAGAGCAGCCGCTCCCTACCCACTTCGCTGCGCCGTCTGTCTCAGAGCAGAGCAGAGTGAGAGCGGAGCGAAGCCAGAACAGTGACTGAAGAATTCTTTTTGAAGATAACTATTAATTGATAGAGTGTGTGACCATCATCTTCCTTTCTGAAACATAGTTTTTTAATAAATACGTATTTAGACAATACTAACAGCAAACGGTCATTTGTAGACACCCAGATAAAAATAGAAATAACAGAGGCTGAAGAAGAGGAGCAGGTCAAACAATGGGCCCTCGAGAACTGGAACGTAAAACGAAATCAATGAGAGACGACAGGGTAGAGAAAGCTCAGCAGCAGGACAACAGCTTAAACCCACACAAAAAAACCACTGATCTAAAAATAGACAGCAGAGCAGGCCCAACAGCGCCTCCCTCATATCGTTCAAGCAACCCATTCATGCAGATGCCTGTAATAGAAGTGGCCGACGGAGGAATAAAGGCCTCCATCTCAGGCATAGTAACACTTAATGCAGTGCAGGGACAGGCGAATGCAGACTTGAAACCCAGAACCACAGGTGACAAAGAGAGACTAAGCAACTTGTCAGGGACAACAGGAGGACTGGAAGACATGACTACACGTACAGCAAAAACACTAAGTAACCAACAGGCACAAGATGAGCATGAACAAGAAGCCTCACAGCCCCCCAGCACGCCAACAGCAGTAGAGGTTGAGAGAGAACAGCTGGCCAAGAGTAGCAGAGAACGCCTCCAGAGGCGATGCAACTCAGGAGAGGAGCTCGATCTGAAAAGCCGTACAGAAGAGATGCTGAGCAGAGTGATAGAAAAACTTGATAGGCAGGAAAAAGAGGAAAAAACCAGACAAAAGATAGACAGACAGCAGAAATCAGATAGTGACGTAAACAACAGTGACAAAACTAGATCAGCGGAGGGAGGCAGTGAGTCAGAAGAGCATGAGGACCGGTCTAGAGCAGAGGACTCACCACTAGGTAATACCGCCAGCTACAATGTGTGCGGCAGACTTGAACTCCCTCCCACTGACACCTCCCCTCAGAACCAGATCAGGTCATCAGTATGAAAGAAGACGCGCACCTGTCTGGAGGGACCCCATTTCACCTGACCTTTCACCTGTCACACAATTCCCATTGGTGCAAGCCCCCAGACACGCCGCTGGAGTGATGGATTATGTTCCATACTCACCTGTAGACACAACAGCAGTACTGGCGACATTACCCCCCCCTGATAAACGGGGGCTGAGTGGATCGCAGCACTTAAGGTGGCCACTACTGGAACATATTTGTCTCTAGGCGACTTTCGCTTTTGCAGGATGTGTGGGTACAGCTGACAAACAATTTGGGATAAGATAGGGGTTACAGAGAAACACCCGCATAACATAAGTCAGAATAGATTCCAAGAAGCACTCTCATTACGAGAAAATACCCCAGTAAACACACAGCTACCGTAGTCGAGGATTTTTCCTGAACACAAAAGAGTCCCCAGTTGCGTTTATGGCAAGGAGTGAAGCTATATGGAGAAAGGCATTTGAGAGGAACATACAAACACCCCAACCAGAAAAATGTATCGAGCCATGGTCATTAAGGGACTGCCAGACACCGTGCAGGCTCAGCTAAAGAATGTAGTGGGACTAAAAAATTCGTCCCATGAAGTGTGGACTGATAATGTAATGCACTTCCTAGAAAACGTAGCTCCAGAGGTCCCAGAGCCTACTAATGCAGAAGCTCTAAAGTTAGAGCTACTGAGACTACAGATTCAGAATGAAAAGAAAATCGCAGCAGATAATTCCAAAACAGCCAAAGATGACAAAGCTCAGAAGCAGCTGGTAGCCACACAAGAACAGTTAGCGAGCATACTGGAATCCATGCAGGGATCAAAAAATAGCTCCAGTCGTGCAGGCAGTACAACAACAATTGCCCCCCCTCCTCCTTTCTACCCTCCTCAACCCACATGGTCCCCACAGATGAATCCCCAGCCATTGAATAACGGGTGGTACGGACAGACTGATGACACACGACACCATAACGACTCCAACTATATACCTGGTAGAGGAGGCAGGAGAACAGGCCCATACAATTGCTACAACTGTAATGAGCCAGGGCACTGTGCCAGAAACTGTAAGAGGAAGAGGAAGAAACAGAGGAGGAAGTTATGAAGGACCTGGAGGTTATAATGGACCCCAGGGAGCCCCTGTTCAACAACAACAGCCCCCCTTCCTGCAGCAGCCACAACAGCAGACTTCCACACAACAGCCCCCCTCCCTGCAGCAGCCTCCACAGCAACAGACCCCCCCTCAACAGCCCCACTCTGCAGCAGACAGCAGCACAACCACAATACATCATAGTCTGTATCCAGCCCCTCCTCCAAATCCATAAGCACTGATCTACCAACAGCCACAGCAAGCCACGTTTGCACCGCTTCAAGCTTAGTTCCCTCAAACCTTATGTCCGCAACAGGTGGGTCAGCAGCCCATGAATGGGGCCCACAACAGAGAGATAATATGCATAAAAGAAGCCCGTTCAGGAGTAAAAGGAGTAACAACTGGGGCAACGGAGGCTTTAGACGAGTATTAATAAATTTTTAATTATAGTCAGGCTGGACATTGGGCTAATTTTTGTCCTTATCCACCACAGGGTTAAGCAGTCTCAGTCAGGACCACTTCAGTACTCTCATAATGTCTAACCCCGCCATAACAAGCACCCAACACATAGCTACAGCCACAAGGCAATAGTGATCCACGGCACCAGGCCTGGACCAGAGACACAAAATTAGGCGTGCCCAGATCCAACAGCTGACAGCGAACTGTATTCACTGAACAGAAATGTGCCACGCCCACTAGTCACCCAATGATTCAACTGGAGACTAAAGAGACACTGAACAGGAAGCAAAGCGTCGGGACAGAGTAGATGATGATGACATCACACCTCTGCATGACAACAGCCAGCAGTGGAGACTTTGGTTCAAAGTCCTGCATCCCGACTCGCCACCAGGGACCAAAGACATTGTGCCCTTAACTCCTCCTTGATACAAGATGAGATCTGAGATCCTGAGGGACTGCCTGCAACACGAGATTGAGGTTCGTGAAGACCCAGCTGAGGAGGCTTGGAGATCGATGCAGAGAAACAAGGAGTAGCAGCGGCTGGTGAATGAACACCAGAGCTGCAGCTTGTATGCAGTCGTTGACGCCGCAGCTCCACGTCACAGTGTTGGTCCAGTGTGGAGGCACAGAGAAGAACAATGGTGAAAGCAGAGGTTGAGGCTACGGACTGAGTGCACAAAAACAAATTAAACACTGGCATTACTCCACATTTGAGAACATGTAAAGAACTGCACACACATCGGAGGTCCAGTTAGTATTAGAGACACATGCTTAGCCACACACATAGTAGAGAGAACACTGATCAACATGCGAAACTTATTTCCAGACATTTTTAGGACTGAAGGGTGAACTGATGTGTGACTGATTCTGATAGCTCCCATAGAGATAGAGTTAAAACTACGTACGATTCCAATTTAATCATCACCAGCATCCCTTAAGGATGGAACAGACTAGATATATTTTTTAAATCATAGAATGGTTGTTATAGGCAGGTGTACTGGAGAGGACGAGGGCGCCCTGGAATACATTAATTAATTAAATTTCGTAAAACTTGGAAAATGGGCCTTGATTTGGGGCCAATAAATAAATGTGTAACCCGTTCTTTACTAATTAGGCCGACTTATTATGACATTCCTTACCCAAGCACAATGATGACGCTGTGAGTTCAGACAAGACATGGTTCTCCTGCATTGATTTGACAGATTCAAGCATTTTTATTTTATTTCTCCTTTCTTCTAGAAGTTGACTGTTTTGATTGTAGTGTCAGTGTTGAAGATATAGTGTTGGGTTTACTATTGATTTCTGATAAACAATAGTGGTTATTATTACAGTAATGCCATTAGGCTTACGAGTAATTGATTTCTCATCACCGTTTCGAAACTGAGTTTTTATTTTTATTTTAGTTGGTTTCAAAGGATAGTTTTGGGTTTACTGTTTTTTGGAAAAATAGTGGTTATTATTACAGTCGTCCGTTGGATGTACGAGTAATCGATTTCTCATGAGCTGTTAAGAAACTGACACCTACTTATGCGACGTGCTAAATTGGCAGTTTTGTTTAAAGTAACGAATTCTAGAAGATTATTATTATTGAAAAGGACGGATTTAGGAATTCCATCCTATTTCAAAAGAGGGATAGAAGCACACAACAATCTATGTTGAGGACAGACTATTAAGAGGAGGGCCAGACAAGTACAGACTAATAGATCAGATATCAGTAGGTTTAGAATCAGGGACCCCAGAGAATCATAAAAAATAATTTTTTGAAATCATAAATATGCTTGATAAATGAAAAGATGTAATCTTATTTGTGTTCCTTCCATAGTTGTGGTGATAGTAGATGGGGTTCAACGTCGACTGATTCGAAGAAGAGCCGCCACTCCTGTACACATAACTTGCAGTGTTTGATCACACATATAGTGCACATGCACACACTCAAGGTATAGAGTTACAAGACGCATCAGGTCCGACAACGGAACACATTTTAACAACAAACTGCTGGGGAAAGTTGATATGCACTGGGCATAACCTACAAGTTTGGGTCTATATCACCCTCAGTCTCAAGGATTGGTCGAGAGCCAATCAAATTATTAAAAGGAAAATGTGCTTAGCTCCACTAGGTACTGATGACCATGAGAGCAGTACCAGGGGAAGACGTCACCAAGTGAGTTGTAAACAGGAAGAAGTATGCCAGAGCCACCCAGAGATGGAGGTTATATGCCACCTCTGGATGTCTGTAAAATTGAAATGTCAGAATACATAAAGCTCTAATTCTCTCTCACCAAAAGCTCTCTCAAACCAGGTTGTTCGAGCCCAGACGATCGATCAGGAGCAGAGCCAACCAAAGTAAAAGTAGGTGACTGGGTCAGGGTCAGGGTTCACAAGAGGAAGTGGACTGAGCCTAGGTGGACTGGTCTGTACGAAGTGGAGGAGGTTACTTCACACATGGTCCAGGTCAAGGGTAAGGCAGAGGCACCTTGACACCACCTGACACATTGTGCCCCAGCCACCTGTCCAACAGGGACATTGACAGAAACACAATCAGATCTAAAGATGTTGATGCCACAGAGGTCGTTCCGTAGGTGTTTCGGGGAGCCTGATGGCCCAGCTAGAAGGTCCCCCCGCAAACCACTATAGGAACAGCTGGAAGTCAGACAAACTGTTCTAATAGTCATGGGACTGACCCTTGCCATTATCATAGGATTATTCATTTGAGGTTTAGAGAAGAACCTGCCAAAAAAGACAAAATAGAAAAGATTAGGGAGAACATTGTTATTAATGTATGTTGCATGAGAGCAACTGTATGTTAATATTATAAATTGACGAAGCCAGTTGAGTTACGTGAAGAAAAGAAAAGTAGGAAAGACAGGAAAAGAAAAGTTGCAAAGACAGGCAAAGAAAGGTTGGAAAGAAAGGAGACAAATGAGAGAAGAACTAGACAGAAAAGAGAGAGAAATCGCAAGAAAAGAAGACTCTTATTGTGAAAATACTTGGTTAAGCGACTTGACCGGAAGTGACATTTTGACCGTGGGTTAGTGACATTTGACCCCTCCATTGTTCTAGCGGAACTTTGAACTTATCACTAGGTGTTAAAGGCTGGACTCACCTTTGAGTGAGGATTGGCTGACTTTGAGTCTAAGACTCTGGGGATTAGAGATAGCGGCCTCATCAACAGATATCTCGACGCCGGAAGGAGGGCAGAGGACCAGGAGCCAATGAAGAGATTAGGGTCTGACCACGGCACACAGTTTTGCAACCAAACACTTACCACATTTAGAAACAAGCACCTACAAGAAGTTGAGAAATATTTCTAGAGAGCACATTCACACGGAGCAGTCTATTGCCCAATCACAGGTGATAGTCGCGAGAGCTAATCAACAATTGAAGCAATTGAGACAATGATGGCTAAATTATCCTCAAAGGAGGGAGAACATTTCTCTCCCATGAGTTCAGAGAATATTCTGGGGAAAAATAACTGAATAGATCTAAGTTTTTCTCCAAGTAGGTTGCTGAAGCCCACTAGGAGCCAGCTGATGAGTCATCAGTGGAACCAGGTGACTGGGTGAGACTCGAGGTTCACAAGAGGAAGTGGACTGAGCCCAGGTGGACAGGGTGTTTTGAAGTCATTGCAAGGACTTCACAAGCTCCTCCAGGTGAGAGGCTTCACCAAGAGGAGCACCGTATAACACATTGTACATTTGCAGATCAGCCGGCCGAAGAATCACAACCAGCCGCTGAATAGTTGCCTCATCAGGGTAATTCTGACTAACAGATGTGAGGTCACTTCCACACATTTCTGCCTAGGCGCAGGAGCGAGAGTTAGGACTGCAACATAGGAAGATGTGTGCAGACAACATTGACTCTCACTGCTCACCGTCTCCTGTCATTAATGGCACCTCGATGTGCAAATGTTTTGTTTTTCCCCATAAGCTGTTTTAGGGTTCGAGCACGAGAGAGGAGGGTGCTGGACGAATACCTGCCTGCTATCAGATCCTAGTAGGATTTGAATATTTCTATGCCCTAGTCAAGGGCCATAGATAGGATCAATTGCATTTATCATAACCAGTAAAGATAAATAAAGTTAGATTGGATTGGATAAGTAATTGAGACTCTGTTGGACGACGGATGGCCATTTAATAGATGATTCCTCCCACACGGGGTGAGAAGCTGTTCCTCCGACTCAGTTAAAGATTGCGAATTCAAGCCTAGAAAGTATTAGATACTTATTAAATATAGAAATTAAAATACAATTTTTCATAGTCAAGTGTCACATTCTGTATAGATCCGGCCTAGTGGCTGTTGTGTTGTGTTTTCTCATTCTCTTCAACAGCTACACCTGACGCTCCAGCATCGACCTCCATCGTGTGCTGACTGCCTGCTGTGAGGACCTGCCATGAGGAGCTGCCCACAGGAGCATCGGACACCATCATCACCCGGACCAGAGGACCAGGAGCCAATGAAGAGCACGATGCTGCCCATGAGAGTCATTTCGAATCCAGGGCCCATGCGACACCAGTGGAAGAAGAACAACAAGCCTGACCAGGACGATCCAGACGAAATCAAGTTCGAGACCACCGGATAAAAGACCCCATCGACAGCCGGAGGAGATGCTGACGCAGACCAGAGGACCAGAGGAGCAGAGGACGCGGACCAGAGGACCAGAGGACCAGAAGGACTTCCAGGACCCAGACCAGGATGAAGCAGATGACGCCGACCAGCCAGGGTTGAAGCAGATAAGTTGCAGCGGGGACCGGATCGTCAACTGGTTATCAGGATGCCAACCTGCTACTCACCAGCCGCTAGGATGCAAGACCCCCCTGCCTGACCACTCTCAATTTCACCTCTTTCCTTCGACACCTGCACACTACAGATTTAACGCACACAGACATACTGACTTCCCTAGGATGGAAGATCTAAGAGGGTGGATCGGGGCACCACATGACAGAAACCACGCCCCTATTTCCATCCCTAACAGAGAGAGACACTCTCCCCGAGAAATAGGTATCATACAGGTCTTATGGGACCTTAATCTAGGCAACGAAAGATTATATTTCAGGAGACTCATTCACGTCAAATGGCAGAGCTAAGACAGGACGAGGAGACCAGGACACATAGCCACTTAGGGAGGCCAGGCCATGATAAGATCTGGAAAAAAGAGGGAAATAAATATTCCCAGAGAAAGGGTTCACATCCAGCGGATGTGAAAAGAGGGATTTGTAAAGAATATATATTCTAGCTTAGCACAGCCTAGTATTGTTTGCATAAATATTATGTGTAAAATGGAAAAACACTGAATAAGAGTTGAATACTTCGGCAGGGCAATCTGGCGTCTGAGCTGATCTAAAGAAAGATAGCAGTGTCACCTAAGGAATGTTGATGTAAACCCCCCTTCTGCACTGCACTCATCAAAGAAGATGACTAGCGAAAGAGCTCATTGTATTCAGTGTTTAGAAAGAGCAATCACAGTCCTTACCTCGTCGGGAGGATAGATAACAAGGGTCCAGATGGGACCATTTATTCTCCTTCTTAGACACTTTAAGCCCACACTGTCTCACCTCACTGACCCCCCCCTTCGCCAATTTCCCTCACGCACACACTCACACGTGGAAGAAGCCCCCGGTGTGTGAACGACCTTCGAGATATCCAGGCCTCATCCCTGAAGAGATAAGGCCCGAAGGGAGTCGTCTTGCAAGACAGGGACTACGGAATCAACACTCTTCTTCTCTTTTTTCACCTCTTCTATTACCATACATTCATGTGCGGGCCACAACATCCAATGAAGGGACGGCAGAGGCGGGAGCTGGCAACAAGAACCAATGAGAAGACACCGCCCCCTTATGCTCCTGTCCAATCAGAACTGTTCTTTTCGGCTATTTAAGATGGCCGCACACTCTGAGTCGGGATCCTTTCTGCAGCACTGGGGCCATTGGTGACAGCTCTGGATTGGGGTCCATGCGCATGATTGTCTATTTTGTATCCTGATTTCTGAATAAAACGCTAACAAATGTAACGTAGAAGTCTACCGCTCTTTCTTCCAGTGAGTGTCGTCCAGGTGGTGTGTCGCTGTCCAACTCCAACACGAGTGTGCGTTATGTCAGAAGTCTGTGTCGGAGTTGTTGAAGAGAATACCACACACACGTTAACGATTCAATACTCCACGCACTTTGTATCTGTCTGAAATGATCTATATACTGTATGGACCGCGTTTGGGCTCCATCAGTCGTTAAACCTGTTTTCTACCAAGCTGATGACTGTTGTGAAGCCTCGTGTCCTTTTGTTTCTGCTTCTCTGTATCCATGTGTGTTAGTGTGCGTATCTTTTGTGTTTCACCTGCTGGTAGGGTCCGCCCCGCGCCCGGCGGGCTGGAAATGCAACCCGTCTTTGTACAGAGTGTCATGGTGAAGTTGTACACACGGTAAGGCTGCAGTCCCTTCACGAAATGAACGGGCGCCGACGATGGACCCGCCCTATGTAAGACCTGGAAAAGTGAGACAAAGAGGGAATTAAAACTTGTTGTGACAATTTATGTTTTCCTTTGAGGAAGAAAACAGGCATCATACACAGTTACCTGTTTGTTAACTCTATGTACACACACACACACACACACACACACACACACACACACACACACACACACACACACACACACACACACACACACACACACACACACACACACACACACACACACACACACACACACACACACACACACACACACACACACACACACACACACACACACACACACAACCTGCTCACATGCCTTGACACCCCATAAATTACAGCTGCACAATAAATCGCATAACTTTGACAATCAGGTTCAAACATGATCTGCTAAAATATCAGTATTTTGATGATAGAATACCTGAAATATCAAATAAAAAAACTTGTTTTATTGATCCCCCGTGGGGAAATTCTTCTCTGCATTTGACCCATCCTTGGTTATTAAGGAGCAGTGGGCTGCAGTGAAGACCGGGGAGCAACTGGGGGGGTTCAGTGTCTTGCTCAAGGACACTTCGACATACAACTAATGGGGAGAGCGAACTGACCACTACACCCCCCCCCCCCATGAGCTACAGCTCCTTTGCCAGTTTAAAGTGTTTGAAGTGCATGTCTTTGGACAGTCATTCTCTGCCCAAAGGGTACCCACGCTGCAGGTGACAATAGTTTCTACCCAAGAAAAGCACGGTGAAACATCAGTCCTACTAAGGATGAGCAAATAAATTAGCATTTACCGAGAACAAATTAACCGTAAAAAAAAGAAATGCCTGTCTACTTTGACTTCCAGGAAAAAAACTAAATGTTTCACTCGACTGGAAGTTTTAAAGTTGCTTATTATGTGCAAAGGAAAGTGTGTGTGTGTGTGTGTGTACTCCACCTGGCTAATAACCGGAGGCGCGTAGGGATTGTTGGTCTGTTCATTGAGCAAGTTGACCCGAAATTCTGTGACCGGTCCTCTGGCAATGACCCCGTGACCCTCCGTTGCACTCCATGACACTTTGAGACTTGTGGATGACGCTGCAGACACTTCTGGAGGGGCCATCAACTCTGGGACTGGAAACATGGCCACACAGTTATGCATAACATACACATATCACACACCACCGTTAAGCCTTCTATTGATGTTGAACTAGTCAATAACAAATCATGTGTGCATATTTAAGAGCGATATCACTAATCTGTTGAAGAAACCAAGAAGTAATGTTGAATTCAACAAATCAGTAAATATAGTTATACATTTTTGACATTTTAAAAATACATTAAAAAAGTGTAGAGGGTAATGCAAAGTACCAACCCCTAAATACATGTATCTAAATACATGTATCTAATTGTAATTGTAAAGCCCTCTGAGGCAAATTCATCATTTGTGACATTGGGCAATATAAAATAAACTGAATTGAAATGAACTTGTTTGGCTCGATGTACCACTCTGACCCTGCATCCAATTTGCTTTATACATCCAGATTTTAGGTAACGAGGAGACACTAGCAGGTTAACTCAGCGGCACTTAACCAGTTAGCTGATATCTATTTCTAAAAGAGTCTCAAAAGAGGAATTATTTCGTAGATTAGATGTTCTTGACGACTAAATGTGAAACGTTGTGAATCTCTACATTTGAACACTGTTGTTGATTCCTCAATATTGTTGGGGAAGTGTTTCGTAAACTGCCACCTATGACAAATAAAAAAGTAACCTTTTACAGTGCGCTAATTAAAATTAAAATACCTATTTAGACGCAAAGAAATCCATTCAAAATTGAGACCGAGTGGCTATTATGTGGATTTAATGGATTTAAGCATTCCATAATTCTACTATTACATGACAGATTAAAAAGAAAGATTCTTTTATTCTGCTGTTGATGGCATCTCGCTGTGAAATATGCTGTGAAATGTAATTCACGGTAGAAATAACCACAATCATATTCTTTCTCTCTGAAACAGTGCACGCACGTGCACAAACGCCGACACGCCGACACACACTTCACATTTAAAATGGTGTTATCATATGCTTGTTATCCAGACACATAGCTTGGAGTGATGTTGGAGGCAATCGTTTAGTCCTAATGAGCCATATCATCCATTTGAAATTCAAATACCTTAATGAGATTCCCCTCACCCACACATGGCTTTACTTCCCCTCTCCTCCTTTTATCCTTTGCATTTCTCTTGACAATTGCTCGTTTAATTTGAATTTAATACTATTAATTTTGTGTTGCATACATCAGCATCTGGTGGACTTATTTTGACCAAAACACCACTTGATTATATTACGCAGATATAGAAATATTTTTCAACCTTAATTTATGCTACATTCTTCTGTTTTTGGGAAGGTCAACACAGCATTCACGAGCCATTGTGTTGGCCATTTAGATCATAACTTCTATTTAACCCTCCTGTTACCTTCACATTGACTAACACATTTTACCCTCTGGGTCAATTTGACCCCAGCAATTAAAACCTCCAGAAAATTATTAGAATTAATATTGTTTCCCAAGTTTAAGTGTGAGGTACTTTATGTTTGTTTGTTGACCACCTATATAGCCCTTTAAATATATAAAAAAGTTGATATTTCTTATATGTTTGACACAGTGAAAAACAGCCTGGGGTCAAATTGACCCCAAAGAACACCGACGTTAAACATTGAATGGGGTCAAATTGACCCTAAAGGTAACAGGAGGGTTAAAGTCGTTTGACTTTGTCTGCTGTGTCATTAAAATATCAACCTCCATAGATACTCTTCAACTAAAATGTAAAAAGTATATTGATTTAAATTGGCCCTTTTAATGACCACGGCTACACACCACGAGTGGATAACAAATAAATCCATGTAAGCGTACTTTAACTATGATCATGAGCTATACAAACCTCCCTCCATGGTGCGTGCTGCGGCCCAGCCGGACGTGACACTTCCTGCGATATTGACGCTCACAACTCTCATCTGATAGGTGGAGAACGCCTGCAGCTCTCCTACAGTGGCGCTGCTCTCGGGGGGCGGGACTGAGCTCCTATTGGAAAGCTGCACTTCTGGGGAAACACTTGGATCCAGCCAACCGGCGCTGAGGAACACCCGCTTCTCAACGGCAGGACGAGAAGGATCCTGTGATTCTATTGGTCCACGAAGAAAAACCTCAAACCTTGTGATAACACCTGCACAGAACACAAAATAGCAACAACAACAAAAGTATGAAAAAGATAAGTACTGATGACTACAACAACACTAAACAAAAACTATTATTTCTGATATCAAATAAGGGAAGCAACATCTGCAGCTGCAGGAATGGTTTGGAAAACACTGCAGCAATTGTATTTATTTTATCCTCTCTCAACTCTTTTTTATTGAATTTAAAGTGCCAATTCAGCCTGTTTATGATAAAAGAGTCAAAGCATCAAGTAGCTGCAGCCCTGCGAAAATCTCATCCCTATTGGCAACAGGATGTAAATTGTCTTTAGTACAGTGATGTTGTTTTGAGAAAAAAAAATCTTACAGCACAAATAATGAGAAAGCTTTGGCCAGTGTTTGGGCCAGTAGTGTAAACAGGCTGATAATGACTAAGTCCTGGCTCGTCCTGTTGAGCTCTCTGGTGTAAACCAGCTTTTGTCCTCATCGCTCATGCTCTATTCCACTTGTTATTAGCGAAATGACAGAGCTGGTTTAGGATGAGGACAAAGCAGGAAGCACCAAAATACAATTAGAGAATTACAGACCCACTATGGAATAGATGTGTCCAAAATGCTGCTCTAAGTATAAAATACAAATAAAATCAAATAATATGGAGAAGCTTAACGTGGAACCTCTCTTTACTCTTCCCTCTCTATTCCTTTACTCTGACGTCAATAAAGTGCATAGAGTATTTCATTAGTTTATTTGAATAAGTATGGCTTCAAACCAGAGTATATATAAGAAGTGAAAAGCTCTATACACTCAAAGAAATGACTCATTGGATGAACTCAATTAAATTGTTGGCAGGTTTTCCATCCAATAATTATATGCAACTCTAACTCAAATTTAGCACATCAGTGCAATAAAATGTAATTAAGTTCGTCCAACTCATTTGTATCAAATACATCTAAAATAAAATAATGATATTCATTAAATTAAATTAATTTGTGTTTGTCCAACTCAAAATATAAACTAACTAACTAACAAAATATGCAAACTCTACACAGAAAGAACGCCCGACTGGGAATTGATTGAACCCCCTTTGGCTTTGGACAGCAGTGCTACAGTACACACCCATACACCCCTGAAGTCTTCTTCACCTACACAACACTTGTAAACAACTGATTCTCAAATGGCGCGGCGCGGTAGTCAAAAATGAACACATTTTATTTTTTTTGATTTGACGCACCACACTACCTAAATAAATCTAATAAATGAAAGTATTCATACATTTTGTGTTACCATTAAATGTGTCACCTCGAAGAGCTTGAATGATTTTTTTTGTGTAATAAAATAAATAAAATAAATAAAAGTATTCATATACATTTTGTTACACCCCCATTCAATATAAATATCTTCGTTTTGTAATTGATTTATTTAAATGTATCAAACAATATTTAAATGTGTCACCTCTAAGAAGGGCTTGAATCATTTTTTTTAGTGTAGTTGTTAGACTAAATGTGGACAACACCCAACCGAACGTCGTCATGGTATCAACCTATCAATCACAAGGTAGCCACACCCCAAAGCATACCCTGCTTTACTATTCAGTTCTACTATTAATGAGACCATATCTTACTAAATGAACATCATGCTGTATTGAAGAAGATGTGAAACTAGCGATTAAGACATAAACACATGTTTACAATGTGTAATGAGGTCATAAATTAAGTGAGATGACTTTTTTGTAGAGCCACCCAATGCAATACATACTCTGAGGTTGCAGCCTGCTGAAATCTAGCTTTAGGCTCCAAAAATACTTTTTAATTATTGACAATCCCTCCTTCCTCTAATACATATATCAAATGCATATAAACATCCACTCACAATGATATACAAGTAAAACAGTAGTAATATTTATTTCTATCATTAATGTCTGTTAATTATATTTTAATTCCTAAATGAAATGTAAAAAATAAATTTATACTCTGTCAAAAGCATCATGGAGAAAAGTCCAGAAGAGATAGTAATGTAAAGCCGAGGGCAAATGACATAAACAAAAACATAAATGCACTACCGTCGGGTAGAGAAGCTCGAGGCAATAATGCGAACCAGGCAAACAGCAAAAATATTGTTGGGAGATGCATTGTTGCGTTGCATTTAAATCGATCTCTTCCAACCAATCTCACGATTATTGTTGAGACTACCTCCGCCGATTCCAGAGAAATGACCGGCTTGGCCAAGGTGGGCAGTGAGATTAACGCTGTGTCCTGTTGAAAAGCTATATCAACCATTCTGTAAACAATGAATTAATGACATATAAAACGGAGGAAGGAGACACGGAGAACCCCAGAATATAACAAGACTGGCAGTGGGAATGGGGAAAAGATTAACAGAGAGAAAATAAAATGAGAGACACAAACAGAGAGAGAAACCCAGGTTACAGGACTTTGTACGACATTGAGCCTTCGAGCCATTACAAAGCTCTCTGGATTTACCCAAGGCAGTTCCAGTTCACTGCGTATTTCTGTGTATGTGTTGTGTTGTTCGTTGCTTCTCAGACTTTTTCAGTGACACACGCCTAAAAGCCATGCTCCCAGGCAAGTGTTTTATGTCAGTGTGTGTGATAATTCGACTGTATTATTCATTCTGAACTGAACACTAAAACTGCGTTTGTTATGATGTGTAGTTGTAATGTACTTCTAATAACAACATGTGCACTTTTAGTGCATGGGTGTGTGTACAAGGTTGTGTTTTTGCATGTTTTTCTGTAGTTCCACATCTTACATGAGTATGCATGTGTACGTTTTGGGGTCCTACCATTTGGCTGACTAGGAGGCTCCCAGGAAGCCTGCAGTGTATGAGGTCCCGTAGCGGTGACTCTGGGTGGTGGTTGGTGTTGTGGGGGGGCAGAGGCTGTCAGAAGAGACAACGGCGGAGAAGTGGTGCACCCACCGGAGGAGCACGCCTGTAGGCAAGGTTAGGACTTTGTCACTTACATATTTAAAATGTGCATCTGTTGTGTGGCTCCAGCATACTTGTTGAAAAATTCTGAAGATACAGCTGTTTCCCATTACTATAATAATAAAATAGATGTCAATATTGGCAGCTGTTTGGCCCACTTACCTCCAGAGTCACAGTGTATTGGGTGAAGGGCTTCAGACCGCTGGCCACGGCCTCTGTGGATAGGCCTGTGTAGTGACTGACGGGCTCTGCTCCACTCGACTCCACGGACGATAGCGCAAACCTGTGAGAGATGTGACCAGCAAATCCCTCTTATCTTCATTTTTCCATCTCTCGCTATTACTCCACGAGGTCACTGGGACGGTTTTACAGCGTGGGTCAGATATAAACTAGTGCTGGGATGTCACAGGGCCCTAGAGGCGAAGACGTGTACCATGTACTGTTCACGTCAATGGCTGAAATAGTTGGCAGCAATTCAGAGGCCCTGGCTGTTGTTGCAGGTCCCCATTTCCTGTCTCTCAGCCATACCTTATAAGCAAAAATGAATCCAAAGATAATCTATAAAATATATAAATAATTAGAAGTGCTAGTCGACCCATCCTGTTTCCAAACTTTCCATGTTTCTCTCCTCCCCTTCACACTTGAGGAATCCTTTTTATTCACATGCCAATCATCTATTTCTTCCCATTTACCACTAACCTCCCGAAGTAAACTATGTTATACCATTTTCTCTGAAATGTTCCATGTTCTATTTGTGTCCACTCAGGGTGTCACAGTTCTGCTCCACACCCTCCTCACTCTATTTTTAAGCCACTCCCACCTCGTCAGTCTAACTCCCTTCACCTGTTCACTCACCTGCCTCTGATCACTAATCAAGTCCCTATTTAGGCTCCTCCCTTCCAGACACAGCTTGCACAGATTTTTTTCTTCATGCCATACTCTCCAGCACTTGTTCACAGACTGATCTCCTGTTGCTGAACCCGCCTGTTCCTGTTTAACCCGCTAGCCCGAGTCCCGGTGAACCCATCAGCCTTCTGTGTGACCTTTACTCTTCCTGCTGTTTTCAGGAGCTTTAAATAAAATGTCAAAGATCCCTGGAATCGTGTGAATGCATTTGGGTCCAGTTGCATACGGTTGTTATGCAGGGAAACCGTGTTTGAGACCAATACAATATTTTCCTTTCCTCCTGCATCCAAAAGTCTTTCTCTTTATATCTGATGTTCTCCATCTCTCGTTTCTCCTTTAATTATCAACACATTCACCTAAATCCACTTCACCCCAGTTTCACTTGACTTGCTTGAAGGGATGACCAATGCTGAATGTTTTGTTAGACATGGCATCTCCAAGAGGGCCTCCAATAGCTCACTCATCCTAGTTGACTACCTTTAGCTCATAAGATGAATGATTGACGTTGATCATTACAATCTTGTCGGCGGTCAGCTTCACTCAGAATCCCAATAGAGACCATGTAGGGCAGTGGTCACCAACCTTTTTGAGCCCAAGATCCCTGACCTCCGCCTTCATGACCGGCAAGATCTACCAATTGAGGCGTTGAGAGAAAACGACTGTCCAGACTGGACTTACAACTTTTTATTTGGCCTAGTTGTCATTTTGGTCCAGCGTTCAAATTGATGTGACCAGATACACAGAATTTAAGTGTAATATAACAAGTAAGATATTTGTTCACCGCACACAATATGAACAAGAAAAAACACATTTGCAATGAGCAGCTGGATGAACTACCAATATAAATGTTGTATTTATTTACATTACAACACGACACTGACAACATGATCAGTCAGTGCAACTCATGTAAGTTCAGCTCTCATCATAATGCCATCAAGCCATGTGACTCCAGTCAGTGTTATGGCTGTGACTGAACTCTGTCTGTGAGCTTGTAGTTAGTTCATAATCACAGACAGCCAGTCTGAGGCCGTCTGTCAGCTGTCTGTCAGTAATCCAGCTCCTGGTCTTTGATTTGGTGATTTTCTCAACTCCACTGACGAGTTTTTCGGGGCGAAATTGGTATTCATGAACGTTTTCTCATCTGGGACTGGTTCTGAACTCAGACCGTAGGTGATTACGTTCACATCAGCTCTACAGACATCCTCAGATATAAATAATTTTCATAATAATAAAATATGAGAATCACCATTTGTGACTCCTGCATCTGTCCCTTTTCAAATAATAGAATAAATGCAATTGCAATCACTTTCAAGTAAACCAGATTGCTCGATCAGACAAGAAAAAAAAGCTCAATGTTGAGCTTTTGTTTTGAAGGACAACAGCAGAAAAGCCCAACTCACGGAGGTAAGACCTGGCAAGTCGCCAAGAATCTCGGCTGTCGCGCATGCGCAGGCGTAATCTGTTAATGCCTTAACGTAAACATTTACACGAAGGTACAGGCATTTCAACATGTATTTATTGATGACTTAGTTTTATGTCAGTGTACTTTGAGCTTGTGTAATATGTGAAGTTATCAATAAAGGTCTTTCTGCATTTCCCCTGCGCCGACACCTGTAGTGGTACGTTCCCCTCTTTCGGGGCGCACAGCTGACAACATGGTTGTGTAAGCGAACCCGTTTTCAGGCGTTCATGAATCAGGCGGAGATCTTTTCTGACCTCAATCTTCCAGTCAGAAAGAAAACATTTCAGAAGACACCTCAGAAAATGTTCGAAAACAAGGAACAATGTGTTTCTGAATTTATTTTCATTTTATTTTGGAGATCGACAGGGAACGTCTCCGAGATCGACCGGTCGATCGCGATCGACGGGTTGGCGACCACTGATGTAGGGCAACTGAACACTGTTTCTCACTTTGACGGCCTACATGTTGGAGTACATATGCATCATAATTCTGCTCTTCAAACGTACCTTTCCACTGGGCCTGTGTCATTTCGTGGCGTGCTCCAGTTAAAGCTAGCAGTGGTTGGACCGGGTCGTCCAACAAGGTTTAAATGGAGCTGTTCTACTTCTGGCGGTGCGCCCAAAGTTTGGTACGAGGCGGATGCACTTATGGTCTCACCGGCCACATTAGCCGTCACGAGCCAGTACGAGTAGTTTGTAAAGGGAAACAAAACAGCGTCTTCAAACGATTCAGGGGCTGGAGGGAAAAAAACAAGGAAAAGTAGGATGGAGATTGGAGAGAAGTGGGAAATGAGTTTGGAAAACAATGTGTGTTTCATGTGTATTTTGAAATATAGAAAGAGATTAAAGTATTTTTGAACCTTAGAGGATACCTACTGAAAGGATAGTGACTCTGGACGCTGTGCACCGACTGTCCATCCCTGACCAGAGTGTAGTTGAGTCTGTTTGAGTTCGGGGAGTCAGGCGGATGCCAAGAGAGACGAATGGAGGAAAAACTCAGAGCAACACCTCCTGGTGCAGGTTGCTGGGAGGGTGCTGCACAGACAGAAACTAGAATGGGCACTCGGTAGAGCGCATACCTTCGCATATCACAAGATTGGGCATTGAATTATGAACATGTTGGCATTAGTTGCATGCCAATTGGACACAAATGTATCGTGCTATGGTAAAAAAAAATAGTTTGACCTTTCCATGACGTTGACCTTGACCTTTGACCCGATTGATCCCAAAATCTAATCAACTGGTCCCCGGATAATAACCAATCATCCCACCAAATTTCATGCGATTCAAGAACATTTTGACCTGTTCATGACCTTTGACCTTGACCTTTGACCCAATCGATCCCAAAATCTAATCAACTGGTCCCTGGATAATAAACAATCATCCCACCAAATTTCATGCGATTCAAGAACATTTTGACCTGTTCATGACCTTGACCTTTGACCTGACCCAATCGATCCCAAAAATCTAATCAACTGGTCCCTATAAAAAACAATCATCCCACCAAATTTCATGCGATTCGGTTCAATACTTTTTGAGTTCTGCGAAAGATTTTGACCTGTTCATGACCTTTGACCTTTGACCCGATCGATCCCAAAATCTCATCAACTGGTCCCCGGATGATAAACAATCATCCCACCAAATTTCATGCGATTCGGTTCAATACTTTTTGAGTTTTGCGAATAACACGCATACAAATAAATAAATAAATACACGGCGATCAAAACATAACCTTCCGGCATTTTCAATGCAAAGGTAATAATAGAAGAGATGACCAACGATAGATAAAGACTAAACAGATTTAATTTAGTCATTTTACAAGAGCAAACGGTTTATAATTACAGCATGTTGCGTTTTTTGTATACATGTCTTACCGGTGAAGTAGACAGCATAGAATTAGTGTTTACACCATTGTAAATCTCTGCTGATACTTTAAGGAGTTGTTCAACAATTCACCTGAGCTCTTTCTTGCCAAGAGTTAGATGAGAAGATTGATTAAACTGTTGTGTGTGTATGATAAATATGAAGCTGTAGTCAGCGGCTATAATTTACAGTAGCTTAGAGAAAAGATTGGAAGTCGGGGAGGAAACAGTTAGTCTTTAAGTCAGTGTGTGTGGATTTGCTATCGTGCGTGTGTGTGTGTGTGTGTGCAGTTAGCATGTAAAACAGACCTTTACTGCAGCCAAAGTGGCTCTCGGGGTCGAAGTGACTGGCTCCAGGTTGACATGTATCACACTTGTCTCCAGTCACCAGCAGCTTACACACACACACCCCGGAGTCTGGATGACATGAACCGTCGACACTTCCCATCGGGTCACATGCACACGGTTGGCATCTGGTCAAGGGAAAGAAAAATGACGATTATGAAGACGTTTAGTCCAGTTCAAAATCATTCCTTTATCGCTAAAACTAGCCGGTAGAAAACAACATCAAAAAGGCTGAGACACCGGTTTGATCAGAAATTGTACTTTGAATATCTTAAGAGTACACATATAGACGTGTTTGTGTATGTGTGTGCAGTTGTAGTAGTAGTAAATCAATCACACCACAGATAATGTCATTGACATACTGTTTGATTGCGTAGTTGTACGATTAAATTAAACATAATAGAGTAAATGATGTTGTTTGAGTGCCGATTGTAGGCCAAAAATAGAGAAAGAAAATGCATTTTATAATGTATCTGCAGCTCAAAGTTCAAACTGGTTATGTGTGTGTGGAAGGTGTCGGGTTTTCACCTTAACACTGTGAGGGAGACCCTCACTACCACCTATCCCACCACAATCATGCCCGAGCTGTGAAACTAACTTCACAGAAAATGATTTCCCCCTCAGAGTTTTTGTGTGTGTGTGTGTGTGTGTGTGTGTGTGTGTGTGTGTGTGTGTGTCTGATAGTGTATGTGTCTGGGTCACCAGTGTGGTGTTACCCTCACTGGGGCCGGGCAGCGGGTGATCATCCGGCCAGCCACCTCACACCTTTACACACAGTCACATGCACACATGCACACACACCCACACACACATACCCACACCCCCCCACACACACACACGGTCACTTGTGCTTGTTGGGAGATGCTTGGCTCATACACACACACCAAACTGACATAGTGAGTAACACTGTATAAACCGTATTACTGTGTCACACACACACACGCACACGCACACACACCATGTGTTTTTCTTTCTCAAACTAACTCTGCTTGCATGCTCTCTCTCTCTCTCTCTCTCACACACACACACCGCCTCACCTCCTTTATTGCTGTGTGAAAAGCCACAGCCTCTTAACGAGCCGCAAATTTGTCCTGTCAACTGGTGCTCAAACACACGCACACACACACACACACACACACACACTCACACTCAAAAACACACAAATGCCTGGTGACTCGACCTTCACTCCATTCCCAAGGAGATCGAAAAACACCACCGTCACACCCGTTCCCTCCTTTTTCATCAGCTTCAATGTACAATGTGTGTGTGAAATAGAGAGTGATGTGTGTGTATTAAGTGAGACACAGCATGCTTACACACACGGACACTTGTCCGTGATATGCAGGTAAGTTGTGTGTGTAACTCAACATAACACTGTCACAATGCTATTGAGTCGTGGAGTAACTTTAAGAGACATTCAAAGATGTCTAGGTGGCAAAAGAAGAAATTGTAAATTACCGTAGATTATAGAGTATTAGAATATTACATATGTAATCCCTTGTAATACAATGATGTGTGTAAGTGAATGTGTGTATGTTCCAATATCTAATCCCTGCAGACAGACTTATCATCATATTTCCCTGTGATGAAGTTAACGGTGGTCAGCAATTCTCTGACCTGGTTCTCCATGGATACACATAGAGACACAGTACTACAACACCAGCCAGCTGCTCACACATCCATGTGTGTGTGTGTGTGTGTGTGTGTAAATCCATTTGTGTAAAGCCTTTTGATTGAAGGGGATGAATAAATTACTTGATGATATTTAGATGAAGTAATCCTTATTATGGAGCGTCTCTGGGCACGACTACAGCATTCAGTAGTTATAACCCCAAGACTGTATTGGTCGTTTATCCAGCGCAATGAAATGAAAAGTATTAAGTGAGAAGAGAAAGGAAGAAAAAGAGAGAGTTATGCATGATCTTGTATTATATTTTGTGAGTTATTGTCAATTCATGGCATTCTCAAATGTTTTTCATATTTTGGCTCTTCTCTTTTTAAAGTACGTCTTTCGAGTTTTGTTTGTCAACAGCAAGAAGATATGTTTTAAATTTGAGGTAAAACAAAAAAATGTAATTGTAATGATTGGATTATTACATGTGTGGGCTCAATAAATACGATTGGTCCAATGATCCCAAAAAAGACAATACGAAACCTGGGTTGATATTTGTTTTTTGTATCAGTACTCACGATCAGGAAAAATCCCATATTTACTTTGTTCAAGTTTATTAAACATTACCTCAATTTCAAAATCTTTCACTGATGGCATGTCTCTAATTATTACATATGTTTCATATTTCCACAAGGCACAACATTATCCCTTATATAGTGGAGGTGTTAACAATGCTAACGATAAACAATCTGCCACACGCCTCCAACTTGTAATCAAGTGATGTTAAAATTCAGCAAACAGAGATAACATATCTATGTTTGCTGAATTTTAACCTTTATCTAAGATAAGAGCAGATCTGAAAGGTTAAGAACCGGCATCTGGAGTTGAGTTCTCTTGTTTGTTTTTCTGAACAAAAAATTAAGAGAAAATATGAGAGAAAGTTGCCGCATGAAGCCCAACAAGTGCCTTGTTAGATCTTTGCCTCTAACCATCTGTTCCTACCATCTTTTTTCGATTTATCTTTATCACTGTGACGATATTCCCACTTAAGGACAACCCATCCATATTCTTCCTCTCATATTTTATTCATTCCACATTTTTCTTCCCTGTGCCTCTTTGTAAAGTAAACTCTTTATTGTTTTGTCCCCCTCCATCTTCCCATCCCTCTCTGCTGTGAGGAGATCTCAGCCACAGCCTGAACACAGGGGAATACGGCTATCAGGCAAGGTCAGCTAACAAACACACACACACACACACACACACACACACACACACACACACACACACACACACACACACACACACACACACACACACACACACACACACACACACACACACACACACACACACACACACACACACACACACACACACACACACACACACACACACACACACACACACACACACACAAACAGTTTGTGGTTCATCTATCTGCTATGACACCCTGTTGAGCGGAACGTAAGTAAGTGTGTGTGCGCTCGCGTACCAGCACGGCACAAGATGTAATACGTACAGTTAAATGTGTCTGTGCTTGTTTTAAGTTGTGTGTGCCACTGTGTGTGTGAGATAGCCTGCAGGTAGAGACGTGAGCGGTAAAGGTCAAAGCACCTCTTAACTCATGTAAGTCATACGTCTATCCAGCTAATCTGTAAACTTACAGAGACTGCACCTGCTGGTGTGTGTGCTCGGAGGTGTGTATATGTACTGTATGTTCAGGGGGTGCAGTTATTGGATAAAAGCCTCACAGGATGTACAACCAGCAGACGTGGTGTTCATCCGTGTCGTGTGATTGACTTCACCTGCCCACGCCCGGGTTGAATCCGTAGAACATCTCAGGACACTGGTCGCAGCGCCGGCCGCCCACTGAGGGATGGGCACACACACAGCGTCCGGTCTGGCTCTCGCAACCACGCTGTGACGCTCCCATTGGATGGCAGTCGCACTCTGCACACACACTCTGATCTGGAGAGAGGTAAAAGCCTGGACGGAGACAACGTAACGTACAACATTACAATCTGATTGCTCGTCTGTCATTTTATTCATCGTCTCCAAGTATAGTTTTTGTTTCTTCTTCTTTTCCTCCATCCTTTAATATTGCCTTTATTTTTGTACCTCGTATGCATTGTAAAAAATATGGACAAGCCATTATATATGTTGCATATTTTAATAGTGCCTAATGTGTTGGTACAATTTTGCCATTTTACGTCCCTCCGAATAAAAATTAAGGGGTGTTGTCTGCCATTTAATTGTAATAAAATATAACACAAAGCCGATAAGTGTGGCTGAGGTTAAATTAAGCACTCCGGGTACTAACGTATAAATCCATTCAGTTTATTTGTCTCAAATCAGATATTCTATTTAGCCACTTCTACAGGGAATTAGCAGTTTAGGAAATCGGATGGGGCAATTTCAAGAAGGATGCAACTTGCAAAATTCATTAAATTTATGGAATAACAAATGCTGGAAAGTTTCTCTATGTAACCTCAAAGTACTGAATATTGCCTTTATTTTATTAAAATTAAGATTTTCCTGCATCCTGTTACTCTTTTTACCTTCTTCCCATCCATACACAACTTGTGTTACAGTAAACCTGACTATGCTGTTGGTCCTTGACTGAACACACACACACACACACACACACACATTCATGAGGTCATGCACGCACAAAAATCAAAGTGAGAAGAAGCTTTCTCCTCTATGGCGCTGTTGTTGAGACCTGGCACAAGCAGAACAATCATGGAGTGGGGATCTGGCAGCAGGCATAAGCCGCGCACGCACACACACAAACACACACACACTAAAAGTTTGGAGGACCAACCATTGTACTTTTTTGGTAGTCTGACAATACAATCACTCTTTAAATGTCTCCATCCATCCATCTATTACTCTGAACACACTCACCAGGCCGGCAGCTGCTGCAGTCCTTTCCAGAGCGCGTAGGGACACAGACACACTGCCCTGTGCTGCTGTCACACACCGACCCCGCCACTGTTCCTCTGAACTCACAAATACAAGGCAGGCAGCCCCGGGACGACCCCTCTGACAGGACACAAAACAACGTCATCAGAAAGCAGAATAGAGCAACTAAGCCGTCACTACTTCACAACACAAAAGCATTTTATTTCAATGACAGTAACCGCGCTGCATCTCAACTAACCCTGCTAGTCAAGAGTCATTTGGCAACATTTCTAGACAGTGTTGACCTCAACTGAAAGACGGGCGCTAAACGTGGATGTGACTTCTCTTACTCTGGATGTTTGAGCTCCGGTTGTAGTAGTTTTGGGCACAGTTGGTACACTGTGCTCCCTCCACCCCTTCTCTGCATGGGCATTGTCCGGTCCACACGTCGCACACACCCTCCGGCACGGTGCCGTGGGTGTCGCACGTACACGGCAGACAGCCCAGGGAGTTCCGCTGCTCCAGGGTGTGGTAACCGTGACGACAGGAGTCACAGTCACGGCCTTCCACGTGTTCCTGAAAAAGAAAGGGACGACATAAAGAGGTTTGTGTAGTGTAAGGAACGATTGACCCCGATGCCGCCTAGATGAGAATCTCCATTGAGGTATTGAACCGGAGAGTCACTTAGTAAATGTTGACCGCCTGACCGTGTTTAATACAACCTGGTTATGGATTTACAAAGTCAGGCAGCTGTGTGGATCAAACATGGCGGTGGATAATTCAGATGATGGCAAATTAATTTAAACTAGATGAGTGAGGAAAGCTTTATCACATAGAGGGGTATTTAGGGGGCTTTAGGTTTAGATTGAACGGTAAAAAGCTTCATCTGTAGTGTACGTACTACAATTATGATCAGTTTTTATCCTGCTCCAATAACCAATAATATTACAGGGTGTGGTGCGGCAAAGCTCAGGCGCAGAGAAAATAGGTCCAGGAAAGTGAAACAAAAAACCCTCTTTACTGAGGAAAATGTTGAACATGGAACTGAGGTAGAAGGCGAACACACGCAAGAGACTAATGCTGCGTTCACACCAAAAGCTCTTTACTCGCGTGAGTTTACTCGCTTGACCATTTGCGGCTATTCGCGGTATTTACGCCTTAGAGGGGCGGGGCTTATCTCCGTGGCTTTACTCCGTGGAAACCGTTATCATTTCCACCATCCACCGCGGAAGAACTAACCACTAGTTCTGCTTTATAATTGTTGTGGACATCCCACAATAAATATTTCAACTTGAAGCGAATGAGGCGAAAATTATCCTCAATCGCAACCATTGAGATCTACTCGTGTGAAAAATTTGCAACACTTTTGGTTTGAACGCAGCATGACGACAACAATCTGGCAGGGGACAAGGGAAAGAATGTGAGTAAATATATATATATAAGGGGGGAACCACAGGTGTCGGGCATGAGCAATTAGGGAGGCGGAGGAGTGGCTGAGGGCAGGTGAAGGCAATCAACAATCAACAAACAGAACTAACAGGGTGTTGCAAATAACACATTTCTAAACTAGGTGGCTTCTACTTTTTTTGGTATCTTAAAATAATATAAAGTTTGTTGTTGTTTTTAAAATGTTTAGAACAGCTTATGAGTCGTTCTGCTTTTAGCCCTGCAAATTCATATTTTATCAGAATATTTTATTGCAAGCTGAAGAGGAGAGCCTGTCTTTACATTTCTAATAATGGCAAAGTTCTCCATGGTTGTAATAATACAATGTATACTTGTTAACTTGCCTTACACACACACTGTCCTGTGTGAGGATCACAGTCTCTCCCCGGTACGGTCCCTTCTTGTGAGCAGTTGCAGGGGCCACAGGATCCCTCCAATCTCAACCCATACGAACCCCTGCCACAAGAGTCACAGCGCTGCCCCCCCACCCCGGGCTTGCACTCACACCGCCCCCCCTCGGGCTCACAAAATGGGCTGAGGGAACCGAGGGGGTCACAGTCACATGGGACGCAGCCGTCTGGGTGGGACAGGTTCCAATAACCAAACTCACAGCGGTCGCAAGGAAGACCTGGAAGGAAAGCGTGAGACGGGGAGAGAGAGAGAGAGAGAGAGAGAGAGAGCATTTACAGAACTGTGTAGGAGAGGACAGAATTGGACCTTCTGGGAGAACCAGACAGGATGTAGAAATAAAAAAAGTCAATTGATGCTTGTTTGTTCACCAACCTCTCTGTTTGCAGGGCTGTGTGTGTGTGTGTGTGTGTGTGTGTGTGTGTGTGTGTGAGTAAGAGAGAGCGAGAAATGGTGGGCGAGTGTATAAAACTGCCATCATTAGGGCCAGGCCCTCTACATATGATGGATCACTCACCTAAGGCCAAACACTTAATTTCACTGAGCGAGAAAATAAATAAATTAAGGAACTACAAGAAAAGGACGGAGGGGGGAAAAAAAAGAGGAAACGGGGAGATGGAGAGAGGAATATAAAAATAATACTGAATTACCATCGAGTGTAAAAAGGAAGAAAAGGTGAGTTAAGTTGGCTTTCATAGCACTTTGTAACTTCTGCTTGTTGCCAAATTATAGAGAAAAAGATATATACATCAAGCATTTTCAAAAGGTTTAGTCTTGTAAAATATAGAAGATTCAAAAGATTATCAGAATGAAGAAATGCAACTTGTGAAAGCCTTCCATAACCTTACTCAACGTCATCAATGCCAGAAGAATGTGAAATTAACCGTTTCTGCTCTTCTATGTTGGTTCCGTTTATAATGATTGTGTAATAACAAAACACCCAAACTGATCACACTGTGGGAGGTTTGCGGCGCTGGGCTGTGCGGCTAGTTAAACTGTGATGTGCGGTGTGAGCGAGCGGGGCTTATTTGAATACGCCATAAGTATTCCATGACAGGCAATCTGTCCCTAAATGGATGCCTGGGGGCAACGCAGTCACCGCGGCCGTTTATGAGGGAGCGTGTGTTCGTAGGTGGGTGTGTGGAAAATGTGTGCGCACATACATCCACGAGAGCATATCTGTACATCTGTGTTAGTGCGCGCGCGTGTGCATGTCTGTGCGTGTGCGTCCTACTCGGTGTGCGGCAGAGACTCGGCATTTCCCCTGGTCTGCCCACTTTAATGATTTTATAGATATGAATGTATTCCTCTCCACAGATCATATTTCATAATAGTAGCAGTGAAGATATGTCTGCGTGTGCATGTGTGTGTGTGTGTGTGTGTGTGTGCTGGTGGTAAATATGCAGGCTGACAGAATAATGCTTACAAGCCTAACAAGGCTGTGATGTATTGTACTTTGTGATTTTCACCCCGATAAAGCTAAACAGTGTCTCAGGAATCCCTTACAAATTATTATTGTTTTATATATATATTTTTAGACAATGAGCTAAACAAGTCTGGTGACATTCAAACACGAGGTCCAACAAACACAACAATGGAAACAACTGAGAGGAGAAGAAAAAGAAAAAAAAGACAAGAAAACAAGGAAAGAAAAGTGAGAAGACAGAATGTGTTCGAAGATATTGGGTCAGGACAGAAATGAGGTCATTTGTTTTGGGGCGTGCGCCCGTGCACGCTTCCATACGAGTGTGTGTTTTCGGGACGCGGCCCAACTCTGTTACCAGTCGCCAGCTGGTTAACAGGCTCATGCATCACCATTTCAAACACTATTATGTACACACTGCACTCTGGCACCTTGTTATGAATGTGTGTGTGTGTGCATGCGTGTATCTTGGTCTGTGTGCGCACACGTTTCTATTGCGTCCGTCTGTAACGTGCCTGCCATTGCTCGACTCAAAGTATCAGCTTGGCGGTAATAAATTGCCATAATCAAATCTCATTTCTGAAAAATACCTGCGGGAGCAACCAAACAAACAAGGACAGGGAAAAATGAAAGTGGGTCTTGTAAGATGGAGTGTGAAAAATACACGAAGGCTGCAGCCGTTAGTTTTAATCAACTTGGCATTGAATTAGAGAATTTAATACCAGCTTAGTCCTTCATGGTACGCACGCACGCACACACACACACACACACAAACACACACACGCATGCACACAATCTCACACACACAAACACAATCACACAAACACACGCACAATTACACACACGCACACGAACACACACAATCACACAATCAAACACACACAATCACACACACAAACAATCACAAACACGCACACAAACACACATAATCACATACACACAATCACACAACACACATCACACAAAACACAACACACACACACACACACACACACACACAACACATACATGCACACACAACACACCCACACACATACACACACACACAAACACAATCACACATCACACAACACACACACACACAAACAATCACAAACACGCACACACACAATGACACACACACACACAATCACACACACAATTACACACGCCCACAGCACACACACACACACATACAACCACACACATGCACACAATCACACACACACACACACACACATTCATACACACGCAAAGAAACTCTCCCAATTGTACAATACATACAATTCTGCACAGACGAAGTCGATGAACACACGGCCACATCCAGCCTCTCTCTCACTCTCGCGTACACAAAAACATAAACAGACACTCTTGTGCACATTTACAAGTTCACAGGCACATTCTCACACTCACACGCACAACCACGGGCCCTAGATGGTGAGGCTTAGCAATGAGCGCGATGCGTTGAGTGGAGCAGCGCCGGCTGGTTTTGCATTTCATACGAGCCGGCTCTTCAAAGACACACAGGGGAGAGAGTGAAACTGTTTATCACAAAGAGAAGCACCCCCGGCAGAAAAGCCTGTTTATTTTGGCTGGGAAAACACTTTGGGAAATGGTTGTATGTGTGTTTTGGTCTGTGTGTGTGCATATGCTTGGTGTGGTGTGTGTGTGTGCACCCGGTATGTCCACTGTTACTTGTGTGTGCACCCTGTTGGGCCTTCACCATGTGGCTGGAACAAAGGGATGTTGGGCCTACATGGCAGTGCGGCTGCCTCATTGGGTTAAATCATACCAAATCCCACCAGATGTTAAACCTCACCTATAGGTGTGGTTTAGTGGTCCGAACTCAACACTGAGGTCTCATTGGACGAGGGCCGTAGGCACCTCTGGGCCTTCCTGAGCTATGGCCCTGACTTCACCGGGACTGTAAACATCAGCGGTACCTACAGGTCCATGCCATTCAGTGTGTATGAAAGGGGAGCACCACGTTGATACTTTAAGAAACCTAATAACAGTTCCACATATAAAACTAGAACGGGCACTCGGTAGAGCGCATACCTTCGCATATCACAAGATTGGGCATTGAATTATGAACATTTTGGCATTAGTTGCATGCCAATTGGATAGAAATTGACCGCGCTATGGTAAAAAGAAGATTTTGACCTTTTCATGACCTTGACCTTTGACCCGATCGATCCCAAAATCTAATCAAATGGTCCCCGGATAATAACCAATCATCCCACCAAATTTCATGCGATTTGGTTTAATACTTTTTTTGTTATGCGAGTAACACGCATACAAATAGATAAATACACGGCGATCAAAACATTACCTTCCGCATTTTCAATGCGAAGGTAATAATAGTTTTGGATCTGAAGGAGAAGCGGACATCTTGCCTCATTTTCCACCAACCTTAACCTGCAGAAGGAAGAACCAGAGGATCTTCAAAGGAAGTTGTTTGAATGCTTCTTTTCGGAGTGTTATTCCATGCTGCTGTAACAGTGTGTTTACATCACCGCGAGTAGGGTGGTTAACTGTAACTTTATTAGTTCAAACCAGCGACTGACACATGTGAGTTTACTGCGGCGGTGCGGATCTGCCTTGCTTTGAGTCTTTTTTCTTTTCCTTATTGTTAAAACTAACCCACACACATGAGGATTGTGCTGTTGTGCTCATCTCAGTCGCACGTGGTGTGTCAATGAGGCCTCATTACCCAACAACCCCGATGAGTGGCTGCACCTGTGTATTAATTTGGAGGCCGTGAATGATGAAATAATGGAAATAATACAAAGCACAAATTATCAAAAAAGTATTTAGGGACATTATGTAAAATAAAGTATTTTAGGGAGCAGACATTTTGGAGTTAAGAGGTGTGAAGGGATGATATAGCCCTTAAATTACTCTAATCCTTTCTTCATCTTTATTGAACCCTCACCCACAATCCGTTTGCCTGATTTCAACCTCCAGGCGTGTTACCGTGTCCTCATCAAAATAAAAGCCGAAAACAGACATGTGGATGGTTTACCTGTGACGTGGGGTTTACACTGGCACCGGCCGGTGTCCTGGTCGCAACCGGCAACTCCTGTTGAGGTGCCGATGATGCCGATGTCACTGCAGGTACAGCGGGTGCAGCCATTTGGATTTGAGGCTTGAAGACCAAACCAACCCGGCAGACAGTCGACACACCGCTGACCCGTTACCGCAGCCTTACACTGACACTGGCCTCCTGCCTGGAGGGGAGGTACGGAGGAGGAGAAGAACACAGGTTTCCACATGCATTGAAATGATCAAAATGGGTTTGGGTGGCGTTAGGTTGTAATAGTTTATTTTGATAACATCTGCAGAGGTCTTATGTTTTAAATTAATACATATAGAAAGATATTATAATAGAAACAATTAGGGAGAATATTGATATTGTTATTAATGTATTATGAAGCATAGGGGTAATGTTTACTCTATGCAAATGTAAATGGCAAGAATTAATGTATATTGCATGAGAGTGACTGTATGTTCGTATTATAGATTGACGAGGCCGGTTGAATTCCGTCAAGTGACTTACAATAACAAGGGACTTTTATTGTGAAAGTGACTTTAATGTGGACAATAACAAGACGGGACTCTTATTGTGAAAATACTTGTTTAGCGACTTGACCGGAAGTGACGTTTTGACCGGGGCCAAGGACATTGAGTATAAAACTCCGTGAATTAGAGAAATCGGGTCTCTTCCACAGGTATTCTCGACGCCGGAAGGAGGGCGGAGGAGCCGAAGAAGAGCACGATCGTGAGCCTTGAATGTTTGTTTTACCCTTCCTGCCATTAAATGTTGATAACTTAATTCACGCGCGTCCGGAAGCCTGTTTTCCATCATTTGCGAAGTGCCCAGTTTCAGAACTACTTAACAGTGGTCATCAACATGTTGGTGTGTACCTGGGCGCACTGCGTGCTGCTGTTCACAATCCCAGCTGGGTTGCAGTTGCAAGGCTGACAGAAAGACACCGACGTGGGGTCAGATCCCTCCAGCTCGAAAAATCCACTTCTACACAGCTCGCAATTCTTACCTGAGACAGAAAGCAAGACATTCAGGAGAAAAGGGTAGAAAGCATGCAGGGATGAAGAGATATCAGAGACGAGGTTTAAACCGTATCGTTTCATTGGGAAAGTGGTTTCACAGCATCATGTAAATATGACACGTGATAATATGCCATTACATAACCATCACCCAAAATGACCCCTGTAATCACTTTTAGTGCATTTCACATCAAGACATGAAAAGTAATTTTTTTTTTAAATTATGAAATGTGAAAAGATAATGAGCTATTTTTTGCTGCTAAAACTTTTACCAGTGGTGTTGTGCGTGCAGTTGTCACAGACTCCTCCCCCTCCTCTGTAGTGCTCATCTGGCTGGTCATCGGCTCTGATGTCATAATGACAGGTGGGGGCGTGGCCATGACACTGACAAGACCGGCAGTTCATAGGCTGTAGCTGGTCACCTGACTTGAATGGCTTGTCATTGTAGAGCGGTGCACAGCGCTGGCACTGTTGAAAACGGTCACATACGGTCTATAAATACAGACATACATGTATTTATTTATACCACAACAACAATGTTTTTAGTGCTTCCTTAATTACTAAACAGCACGCGCAAAGAGTTTCTGAAGTAATCATTCCATATAAAGGTAAAGGCTGCAATGAATGCACGTTTTCATTGATATACACGACTTGTACTTTTAAATTAATTAAAGCCTTTGTGGTAAAAACAAAAACATCCTTTGACAAGAGGATTATGAGTGTATACAATCATTGGTATTAAGCAACACATTTTTATGGTTCTTAATTTATATGTTGTCTCAATGTTCTTTGATGTTGTCGTTAGCTATTTTGAACTTTATTGCTTTTAGTTTTTAGTATTATTATTTCTACAATACACTTTATATTGGATAAGAGAAACTTACTTTTGCATTTTATGTATGTTTTCACAAATGGAAAAAGTGACAATAAAGCTGACTTTGCCTTTTGATAAATAAATGTCATAAACTGTACACTTTCTGAAAACTAACTGTGACCATATAAAAATGATCCCATGACAAGTAACATGTCTTTTTTTTATGGAACAAAGAAAGAAAATGAGACAGACACCGCGAGGAAGAAAGACACATAATGAGAGAGAGAGGGGGAAATATAAAGTTAGACAAATCAGTGGCCCGTGCAACTCTAAAGAAAGAGAAGAATCAACCACACAACTGAATAGAAAGCACAGAGGTATTCTCTACTCTATAATAAAGAGCCAGTGCATACACACAGCATGGGGAAATCAAACTGCTAATGAGGAGCGACTTGCAACAGCCAGGGCTCCCACACAGGCCCACTTTCATGTTAACATAAACATACAAGATGTGTGGAGGGGAGGAGGAAAGGGGGGGAAAAGTGGCATAAAAAATGAATTTTTCTGTAGCAGAGAGCAGCAGAGGCGAGAATCAGCGAGTACAAGCCCTTTGATTCTGTTCAGCAGTCAGTACAAATTATGGCGGACAAGGGGGGCATCAAATGGCTGGATTAAAAATGTATTAAAAAAAACACACAGGAGTTTCTCCCGTGTGTGACACATGCAGACCTGCACTGGGCCCATTATGTATGACACACAGAGGAGGAGGGGGGAGGGGGGGTGTAGATGGAAAATAGAGGGAAAAGCTCCTACTTTGTGTATGAGAGAAAAGGAGGGAGGAGGTCGGGGGAGATGAAGGGAACTGATGTGAACAGACATGAGGAAAATCCCCTTTGTATTTTAAATATTAGGACTGGAGGGACGGAGAGACAAGAAACGGACAGAAAAAAAGCAATCAACAAGTGTGTGAGCAAGAGATGTGGGGCAGGAAAAGAGACAAAGAGATCAAACATATTAAAAAAATGTGTTAGTCAGTGACGAAGACAAAAGGCCCCATGTGTACTGCAGATACAAGACGACACACAAGGCTCAGCATCAAACATATAGAGACACACAATAACGGGGAACACTTTCTTTCCCTGGTATGTCGTAGGCCTGTGGAGTTGTATACATATTCAGTGTTTCTCACCAAATTGTATTTTGTGTATCCTTGGGGTCGAATAAATATTTGTTGAATTCATTTGTGTATTTGTATGTGTTGCTGTGGTGGGAAAAAAAACATGATTAACTAAAAACACATTTTGAAAACAGTCGGGAGAAGAACATTTTAGAAGACAAATACACTTCCTCTCAAGCGAAGGAACACGATCTAAAGGGTTTTCCTATCTGTATATTGTGTGTGTGTGTGTGTGTGTGTGTGTATCCAGGGCACTTCTACCCTGGTGGGTGATTATTAACAAGATCTAATGAAGCAGCAGGAGATTCTCTAGAGACGTGATGTATGCAAACACATACCGACACACACGAGACAAAAAGACACAAGCGTGTAAAGACCTATACACACACACACACACACACACACAGGAGGGTGTGTCTTGGGACATTCCACAGGAGAGATGTTTGCATGTTACTGTTTGTTAGTCCGTCTTCTGTTTGTCTGTCTGTCGTGATGTTTGGATTCAAATCGATCGGTCTGCCTGCCTGTCTGTCTTTGTGGTTGTCAGTCTGTCTGTCTGTCTGTGTAGTTGCCTGCCTGTCCGTCTGTCTCTTTGGTTGCCTGTCTGTCTTTGTGGTTGTCTCTCTGTCTGTCTTTGTGATTGCCTGTCTGTCTGTCTGTCTGCCTGCCTGTCTGCCTGCCTGCCTGCCTGTGGCTCTGCGCCCCAAAACGTTTCCCATATCAAAAAGCTACTTCCCTCTGGCTGTGTGAACAGAGAGCTCTCACGTCGTCTCATCCGCTGGGGAGGAGTTGAAGAGCGAGATGTAGCGAGCTCTCCTCTCCCCGTCTCTCCCTCTCTTTTCATTCCTCTTTCGTCTCATCTGCCTCTGTGCCTTCTCCTTCTTCCCACCCTTCCTTCCTCTCTTTCTGAAAAACGAAATCACTCCGTGCATCTCTCCGGGCTTCCCACCTCTCCCTTTCCTCACTCCCGTCTCCCCCCCCCCCACTGCTTGTTCTCATCGCCACGCTGAGGATGTGAGCGGGAAATATTACCATACCAAATGAAAGGGAGAGAGTTTCTCTTTTCTTTTTATTCAACATTGCGTTACCTTCCCTCTCTCCCAGCCTGCTAATTAGTCGAGGGACTGGTGTTCGGGAGTTGAAAGAAAACGACACGCGTTCGTTCTCTTCTTCATAGAAAAGGTTTGGATGGCTCTCCCATCATCGGCAAGAGGACGACGCACACTGTAGATTGAGTGTTCAGAGATTTTATTCAATTGTTTGTATCATTCCCCAAATAGCCAGTCCTCTCCAACATTGTCTTGTAGCTGACGACTTCATCACCAAACTCAGTTCTTCCCTTTTTGTCTGCGGGTGATAAGACTCCTCCGTCACGAATCAACAGTCAGACTTTTGACTCTCTGTCTCACGGAGACACCTCCTGACCACTCCCAACAGATTAAACTCAGTGAGACAATACAGACCGACGTGTTTTATGAATTATGAACATGTTGTCGTCCATTTCTTAACGAGACATTAGAGAGTTCTGGAAGCAAATGGCGGCTGGATGAGACCTCATTAAAGATTTTATAATTCAGGAGATGAAAACGGCATTTAGTGCAAATGATGTGGTTTCTTGTTTCTTTATGAAAATTAAATAGTTGTTCTTTTCTAAATGCAAGTCTTCAATGCATTACAAAAACAAGTGTGTGTGTGTGTGTGTGTGTTTGTTAAACTGTTTTGCAGAGTAAAGAATAGCATCTTATTTTCACTCCGAATGTTTTGACATACCTGCTGAGTGTGGTTGAGCTCTGGACTCTAATGGATATGTGAACATTCAGACGGCCTGTCACAGGCACACGTGTGTGTGTGTGTGTGTGTGTGTGTGTGTGTGTGTGTGTGTGTGTGTGTGTGTGTGCGTGTGTGCATGTTAATCTGCTGGGGCAACTCATCTTATCCTAAATACCATGACCAATTTCACGCTCTCACTGGAAAGGTCATGCCACTGCCGCTCGTGTGCGCGCGTGTGTGTGTGTGTGTGTGTGTGTGTGTGTGTGTGTGTGTGTGTGTTAGAGCATGTTGGTGTGGACACAGCAGTGTTGTTTGGATCTGAAGTTAACCCGGTTAACCCCAGCGCAGCTGAAAATCTGCTGCTGAGGCAGACTGTGGCAAGAGATCTCGGGTAATGCTACTTAACGTCACTCGGCATCAACATCTATGACACAGATGGAAACACAGAAACACACACACACACACACACACACACAGTGTGCATTTATGAATACACATTGAAACATATCCACATTTAATTCACATAAACACACACACACATACAAACATTCAGACAAATTGTTCAATGATGTTGAATCAGCCTCCAGCTGCACACAGAACGATGTCACTGGCCCGTCCTTGAAAGAAAGGAAGTGTGGATTGTGTTTACTTCTCACAATAATTATATATTTCAATTGTGTTCACACTAATATCAGAAAACACTGAATCCCTCAAATATGATATTACAGACCGCTAAATGAGAGCAGCATTGTGCATTAGCGCTGTGCTTCCTACGTAAATTGGTAGAATATTCGGTCGTTTAGTTTTATTAGTCGACGACCATTTCTTCAGTGCATTAGTAATTTTAACACTTTTCTTATGCGGAATAACTGGCTTTAAAGAATTTATTGTAAAACAGCCCTATTTTACACTACCGTTCAAAAGTTTGGGGTCACTTAGAAATGTCTTTCTTTTTCAAAGAAAAGCACTGTTTTTTCAATAAAGATAACATTAATCAAAAATACACACTATACATTGTTAATGTGGTAAATGACTATTCTAGGTGGAAACGTCTGGTTTCTAATGAAATATCTCCAGAGGTGTATAGAGGCCCATTTCCATCAACTATCACTCCAGTGTTCTTATGGTACATTGTGTTTGCTAATCGCCTTAGAAGACTAATATCCGATTAGAAAACCCTTGTGCAATTATGTTAGCACAGCTGAAAACAGTTATGCTGGTGATATAAACTATACAACTGGCCTTCCTTTGAGCTTGAAGTTTGAAGAACAAAATTAATACTTCAAATATTAATCATTATTTCTAACCTTGTCAATGTCTTGACTATATTTTCTATTCAATTTTCAATTCATTTGATAAATAAAAGTGAGTTTTCATGGAAGACACGAAATTGTCTGGATGACCCCAAACTTTTGAACGGTAGTGTACATCGACGTGTTCTGAATCAATGTTTTCCTTCCTATACCTAAACTTACGTATTTGCGAATGGGGGACTGTCTTTCAATCGGGGGGTTGACGGTTCTATCCCCGGCCTAGTCGATGTCTCCTTGAGCAAGACACCTAACCGTGAACCGCTCCCCGTAGCTGTGTCTACGGTGTGTGAATGTAACACGATTGTAAGTCACTTTGGATAAAAGCGTCAGCTAAATGACATGTGATGTCACATATTGGCTGATACCAAGTACCAATCCAATACCAGCGTAACAAACAACAACTGTCAAACAGGTCATACCTCTCTAATATGTGAAAACATCTCCTTCAAACACAACTTGTTTACATTTCTCACCAAAAAGGACATTTTATCAGATAATGTAACTCAACCCAACCTCCCTTAACAGCTGTTTGCTCCGTTAATTAGCCGAGCAGGACTGTGCTCGCCATGAAGCATCATCCGGGGGAAAACAGATAGTTTAACTTCGGGTTTGTAGTCCTAGTTTTCATGTGCAGTAAAGATTGAACAGGACGTAGGGATCAGGTAGTGGGTGACACGAGTTTGTGTACCTGTGGAGTGTGAATGAGTCGATTAATAATATTTTAGAATTTAGGCTGCATTGGAGCCATTTCAGACAACTCTAATTATACAGCAGAACAATACAGCGCGTGTGTACAATACAATATATGACATAGCTTTCAGACGCGACTGAATCATCAGCTGTGGAGAGACGGAGTGACAGAACGAGAGATCCCCTCTGACACAGAGTGCACATAAGAAAGAATCAAAAGAAAAGAGGGAGAAAGTGAGGAGTGTGTGTGTGTGTGTGTGTGTGTGTGTGTGTGGGTGTGTGCGCGGGTTTGTCCGGCATGTGTGTTTAAGTCCGTTGATCATCCTGACACATGTCGGAGCATTTCTGTCACTTTAATGTCACTGTGGAAATTCTGCAGATTAGTCCAACATCCGTCACGGTGCCCGGCCGATCCGAGTCAACAGAAGGCATGCAATATTAAAACGCTCACATTCCCCACGGCCTTTCATGCTCCAATATTACAGAGGCAGAAGAAAGGCCCTGAATATTCACTCAGGGAGGTGACATGGACAGGTTTGGAGGAAACGTGCACACGGACGCACAGATGATCACGAGAAAGGACCCTGTATAGACACACACACACACACACACACGTCTTTCACAGAAGCGTAGCTTAAGTAGAGATTCATTTCCATAAAACGTACACACACACATATCCACACATATATATCCACATTGGTTATTTCCAGCGCATCTCTCCAACACAAAAGATCTACTGTACGTACAAGTCTGAGGAGAAAAGAAACCGATTTGGAGGATGGGAGAAATGAAATAAAGAGAGGGATGGAGCATGAAAAACGGGAGTCAAACGGGAGTGAGGGGGGGGGGGAGAAAACGACTGAAGGGAAATGAAGCGAAAGGCAAACAGAGACAGAACAAGAGCTGATTAGAGATGCATGCAGAGGGAATGTCATTGTTCTAGTCGATTTGAGACATTATTTAAACCGGGACCCGAGAGAGAGAGAGACAAGAGTACGAGAGCGAGAGAGTGATCGACAAAGAGAACGGGGACCGAAAGAGAGGAAACAGAAGAGTGGCGAATATAAGAAGAGAAATAGAGGCTGTGAAAGGGAAAAAGAGAGAGGGGCAGGAGGATGTGTTTTTGCCACAGAGTGTAGGAGAGAGTTTGTATTTGAGTTTGAGGACACGAGACAACCAATCGAATAGCTGCTGGTTGACAGCTGTACTTCTCTACTGGTCTGAAACACACACACACACACACACACATATCGAGAAACGCGGGGTGTATGAATGATACATAAGTCGTGAATAATGCAGGCCGTCCTGCGCTCCGGTGAGGTGGAGCAGTCACACTGAACTTCTCACTGCTGACCGGCGAGAGCTTTCTTTGGGGCGATGTTGCGTTAGCTTTGTCGCGAGCCGAGGCCGGCTGCTCCCACGGTGGTCAACATCAAACGAGACTGAAATCAAACCACAAGCCTGCAGCGTACTCGCTTTGGGAGAACACTTTTGGTTTAACTCAAACATCTCCTGTGAAAGATGCTTTTAAATTCAAAATTAGGAACCCAATAAGATATTTCCGCCCGATTGTAAACCGTTCTGCACTGGGAGCTGCTTTACGTAGGATTACACGAATCAAACTCAATGCAAGCCTTTTGTCTCTCCCACTATATCATTTCTTAACCCTCCTGTTACCTTCACATTTACTAACATATTTTACCCTCGGGGTCAATTTGACCCCAGCAATTAAAACCTCCAGAAAATTATTGGAATTAATATTGTTTTCCAAGTTTAAGTGTGAGGTACTTCATGTTTGTTTGTTGACTACCTAAATAGTCCTTTAAATATATAAAAAAGTTGATATTTCTTATATGTTTGACAGTGAAAAACAGCCTGGGGTCAAATTGACCCCAAAGAACACCGACGTTAAACATGGAATGGGGTCAAATTGACCCTAAAGGTAACAGGAGGGTTAAACACAAAAACAAACCACATTCAACTCCTCATCACCAGCATTCAGGAAGCTCAGTTACAGCGTCTCGGTTTAACTGAAGTAAGTCAATGTGAAAGCAACCGAAGACTATTTAGACCAGATTAGAGTTCTGGAATAAAGAAGTGACCCGTTGTAAATCTAGTGGAAAACATCCGAGACACCACGCATTCAGTTATCATAAATCACACACAACCCTCACAGCAGGCGTGTGCCAACAAGGCTGATGTCAGCTGTCAGTTATTTACAGCGTTAACGGCATAGAGTGTATTGCCTGATTTAGCAGTCTGACCGCACTGATGCCCATCCAGAATGTCAGGTTCACAGCAAAAAGCGCCTCGCTCTGCGGGTGAACAGCATGCGTCCCAAAGAACGCCGGTTAATGGCACTTGACGTACATGTCCCGGAAGAATAGAGAACTTGAATTTAAAAAAAGGAAAACTATATTTTACAAGGAATGGGTTTTAATAAATGTGTCTGCGCGTTTATAATTTATGAGAGAAGTCCCTTTAATGTTGTCGAGAAGGAAATTGCTTAATTAAGACCATGAGAAATCTCTCCACAGGGGGTCTCAGTGTGCTCAGTGTTGGTGTGTGTGTGAGTGTTTATATGCTTGAAAATGAAATGAGTGAATATCTGGATTTAATTCTTATAGTGATCATTAAAAACCAGCATAATTACAATGGACATTTACAACATGGAGAAGATAACAGCATCTGTCAACATTTGGCATTTTAGGAAAAATATACGTAACACCTCATAGCCCTGATTTTATTTTCATAAATCAATGAATGTGCAATAGAAAATATACAATAGAGAATAGATCACTCCATAGTTATACAGTGTTTTCTTTTTCTTTTTGTTTCATTCTGTCTCTTTGTTGTTGTTAATCCTATGTTTTACACTTATTGCTCTAAATATGTGTGTCACTAAAATGAGCATCATCTAAAAATCTGCACATGGAATATCAATTGTCTGAAAGACATCTGTAAATGTCTAATTGATGCCTACTTTCAATTTTTAAAAAAAGAATGAAAAGAAAATATATATATTTGTGTTAATACAGGTGGACCTTGTGTGTGTTAAAAGACCCTCTAATAATCTCACACACACTATATAAAACACGAACTAGGGGTGTGTGAGGTCCAACACCAAACTTACAAATGAGGTTAGTATTACAGATTGTTGTCACGAGCTTGTGTGTGTACTCACATTGTTTCCCTCCGCGTGGCTCTCGGGCAGACACAGGCAGCGGTAGGGCGTCACACGGGTGTCACAGTGGTCTGCATGGCCGTGACACTCACATCTGGCCAGATGACAAGCAGAGGAAGATAATACTGGGAGGTCCCCCAAAACTACATTGTACACATCTGCTTAAAACAACTGAATGGGTACTTCTTAATGGAACTGCTGCAGTGCCATTAGGTAAGGAAGTAAGAAGTACCCATACAACTTTTTTAAATGGCATCCTGAGAACTACCAGAGCAACATAGCAGGTCGCCCTGTCTCTCTCACTCACACACACACACACACATCCCTACATTAACAACACTGGACCATCATGATTCATTTAACAGAATTATCTCACGCTGACCTTTTACATTTTTTTTCCTTCACATTTTAAAATGATACTGCCTTCAATGCAGCCCTTCATTTCAATACTTTGTGAAACATGAAAGATATTAAGACATGCACTTAAAGGAGCCTTTTCAATATTCTTTTGTAAAAAGGCTAATGATAGAAAAATATGTTTATTGAGACTGGTGTCCTCAGTATGTAGCATGTTAAAGGAACACTGTGGAGCATGTAGGGGGCTATATTGGCAGAAATGCAATATAATAACAACAACTTTATTTATTGAAAGAAAAATCAGCAGTTTTATTTCACTGCACCTTTAAGTAGCCTGTTCACCCTTTACTCCCTTAATGAAGTGCCATGTCATGTTATATCACTGTTAAAATATTACACATATTTCACATAATATACTGTGAATAAATACTGTAAATATATATAAAACGATAGCCTGGATATGTAGGTATATATATATATATATATATATATATGGATCAATATCATTATGAGTACAATGTATTCACATTGCACAAATAAAGACCAATGCCCTAAAATAAAGAACAATGATATTTATAATTGTGCCGCTCAGCAGAGTATGTTTTGATGTAATAAAGTTAGGTTCAGTCATTTTTCAATGTTTTTTCTTACGTTGGGCATTCATCTACAAGAAAATGACAGGAATCAGGAAAACATTTTCCTCGTTAAACTCATAGTTTTTATAGCCCGACGAGAGAGTTGTGAAAAAGAATATGCTGAATGACATTTCTGCACCACGAAATCATGCAGCAATTTAATGTGAGAGGGACTTTGTTCTCACGTGGAGGACAAACGACGCTCATGAGAGCAGACAAAGACACACACACACACACACTCAGGTTATGAGGGCTCTCTGCCTTGCCAACACGATTGTTTACATGTATTAAAAAGAATGAAAAGGGAAGAGATAGAGAGATGGAAGAAGAATGAAAGAAGAGGGGGGGGGGGAGACGGGGAGGGAGACTAATACACAGATGAGATTTCAGCACTTCTAAATCTCCGTTTCTCCCACTTCACTATAACAAGCTACTAATTAAAACAGCTTAGAGGGAGGGGGAGGGAGAGAAAGAGTTAGAGATGATTGCCTCCTGCATAATCCTGTAATTACCACAGTCATAAAAAACAGTCACTCTGTCAGTCTAATGAAGAGATGTGTTCACAATTACTCTCAGAAAGCTCTGCTGGTACTCAACGGGCTGCGTGGAAACATCTTTATAGATGTAAAAACGGGGCTCCTCACACATTTTTTAAGAAATCAATACTGAAAAAGATCTTCAAGTGTTTCTTTTTCACTAATTAAGCCATCGAAAAATAAACCGTGGACGAGTGACAGGAGTGACTTAAAGATGAATGCATGCCTTTATTTGACAGTGACAGTGGGGAGACATGAATATGGGTAAAAGAGAACGGGGTAATGATGGCAGACGGTCGGGCCAGCCGGGAATCGAACCCTTGATCCGTCACCGGGAGTAAACGTTCACTAACAGAACCGAAATCATGCTTCATATGAGGATTCCTCTACATAAATGAGTATAATCGTAAACACTTCCAGAAATATGTCATTGTTAAGGACAGAATATCACTTTATAGTTGTTAAATACATCAGTCAAATTAAATAATTGACCGTGGCTGTAATTCAAAACGCCATCAACAGAAACAGACGAGGTCCTCATCGAGGGATCTCTTGTCACTCCTCACCTGCCGCTGACGGTGATCTCGTTGATGGCGTAGTATCGGTGGCGCTGGTTCGCCCCGGCTGCTTCGGGGTGGGACAGTCCACTCAGGTGAATCCTGACCTTGGAGGCGTGGACCATCTCCTGCAGGGCGGGCGTGTTGTAGAAGTCACTGTAGCCGGGCCGGAGGTTTGGCTCGGGGGTCAGCAGGCTGAAGATGATGCTCCCTCCGGAGAAAGGAGAACCGCTGGGACACAAGAAAAATAAAAACACACATCACACATTCAATTGAGTTTAAGTTTGTGTCAAGGTCACAACTATTGCAACAAACAAACAAAACAATCAAGGGATCAGAAAATGATTTTTTTTTAAACAACAACAACAACTGTGAACTGATACACCATTATCGGATTTTTGAAACTTCCAAATATCGATATTGGTAACGGCCTGAAGTTCAGCATCTGTACTAAAAAGCATCCAAACAAAACACAAATGTTATGGCAGAGACAAAAACAACGATTCTTTAGTTTTGACCTTGACGGGCTTTTCTCTTTCCTTCTTTCTTCCCGTCTCTCCTGCAGCCTCCTTCCTCTTTGACTTCAGGCAATGCTGTGAGAATTATTCAGGCCACATTCCTGGTGTATGTATGTAACTGTGTGTGTTTGGCAGACAATAGCTGGTGAGTTCCCAGATTGCGTTTCTGTTAACCTGCATTCAACCAAAGACTATTGGAAGTCACGACCACCGGACTACAAACGGAAAACGGTGTCCAGTTGCCGACCACTTGCCGAGACCACTGAACCACTGCACACATACTTGTCTTACTGCGATAACTATAGCGAAGGAAAAAACGAGACTCCATCACTGAAACTTCAATGTTCGCCATGGACCAACATGTATGTTAAATTAAGTGTGTTCCAGCTCTGACTTGCTTTTCTTTGTTGCTTTGGGCAAATGCGATTCATCTCACAAAAAAATAACCTGTTTATCTGTGAATGTAGATAAGACACGTATCACCAACAGCTCTCCTGGAGCGGGACTGTAATTGACTGGTGTGAGAACCTAAAATGACTGCGGCGCTGGAGGTTATCTTGCCAGACACTCGAGCGGCCTCGGATTCGGCGACGTCTCTTGCGTAATTAAATAAAGAAGAAAAAAACCATATATCAAGATCAAAGACGGTGCTCTTTTTGATCAAATTATCAACCGCTAACGTCAGAGTGTTATCGTGTTGCCAATGTGAAGCTCAATTGCTCTCGTGCCAATTTAACAAACACAGTATGTGATATCACTTGTCAGTCAAGTGAAAAATAAGCAACGACTTCCGAATCTGTGATCTACTGATACCCGTTCCATCTCGTGCCAACGAGGCCTTGATACAAGCAGCTATGCCAAGATGTAGTGTGTGTGTGTGTGTGTTTGCGTGTGTAGACTATGTTCGTGTGTAGACTATGTTCCGAGGCCAGTTTGCCATCATGTGCCAAGGCAATGCTGTAGGTGGGTAGCTTTATAAACCTAGTCACTGAAAGAGTGCACGTTTTAAAATGTATATGTGTGTAATGGGTATACGTGCAATTAATTTTGTTATTTCTTTTGAGTTTTGTGCATATTAATACATGCACCAACACACATGAATGTGTGCGTGCATAAATGTGCGTTTCTTTCTTTAGTCTTGGCAGTCATTTCTGTGTAATCTCCTCCGCCTGAACGAGGCCATGACCACCCAACAGCATGCAGCAGAAACATGTGCTTCTGCTATGGGGAGAATACCCACACAAAACAACAGGCTGCTGGAGGAGTTCATTTCAGTACTTTTTTAATGAGATGAATTAAGGCGGTTTCAAATGAGGTGATCAATTTGCCAGAGAGAGTTTATCTTCATCTGACTGATGACAAAGAAATAAGAGAGCTTATTTCAAATTACACAACAATGCTGAATATCCTGCAGGTCACAAAGTAAATGTTTGCCCCACCTGATTAGCGCTGGATGTGCTTCTGTCCAGTCCATGTCCAGTCAATATGTTCTCTTTAATTTGCAAGGTTTTCAAAGGTTTTTCTAAGATTCAGGTGAATATTGTCGCGACCTCAAATTATCTTTCACCTTGATGAACCCGAAGCCCTTTTAGGCTGTTTTTCGCTCTCGTCATATTATTCTTTCTGTGGCCTTGATTTTATCAGCAATAAACAAGAACTGGACCTCTATGAAAACAATAAAACCTGTTAGCTACAAGTACAGAAATAGATATGTTGTGCAGTATAACACATTTACAATCATGAAAACGCAAGTTTAATTTATTCTCCAAAAATTGACAAACAATGGAATGTATATATACAACATTGTTCCGAGGGCCAACAAGTGTTACCAATGTTGGAACAAATGGTGGCTGTACGTGTGATATACATCTAACTCTACATGTTTAAATCTCTACTTACAGCGTATCCTCTCCTTCAAATGGTTTATTTGGGGTGATATTTTAAATATTTTAAATTTCTTTCAATAAATATCACCATTTTAAGCTTAGTTTTGGTAGATTTTCTCTTCACACATGATGTTCATAGACCTTCGGAAAGATGAATGTCTGACGATTCTGAAATCATGCTTTTCCATCCTGCTGGCGTATTTGTGGTTCAGGGGGTTAAACCATCAAATTTGATGTTTCCTTTTTTTTTTGGGGACACACAGATAATCATCTTAATGGAGTGTTTTCATATGAGCGTTCATATGATTGCGTTAGCATTCCAGAAGATAAGAAGATCATTTAAAAATTATTTTCTCAGAGTCTGTGAACTGTAAACTAAAAAATATACAGTATACAATACCTGTTTCTCTCTTAACAGTAAGGTAAATAATGCTGAATATTCTCCGCCCCACTCATTCCCACATGGTACCAACCTGGGCAGCTGCAGACAGTTGACGGAGTCGGGTCTCAGCAGCGGCCCGTTGTTTGGCATTTCAAACACACTGCAGTTCATGGCCATGTATTGCCAGTCCAGCCAGGGCTGCTCTGCGGAGCGGCCCCTCTCCGGCTCCGTGAGGTCGAGCCTCCGTCGTTGGATCAGAAGTGACTCAGGCAAGAGCCCACCGAACTGTAGTATAACATAGAATACCTGGAGGAGAGGGGGCAGTAATATGTTAGATTTGCAATACAAGTACAAATATACAATGCAACCCATAGTACATAGTAGAGCACGTTTTAAAAAGGAAGGTCTTGTGCAGTCTTACAATGGTAAAAAAACTTTTTTTAAACTCTATAATGTCATAAATTGTGTTTCTATATGGATAATCTAAAGTTATAATTAAGGGTGTTAATTGAAAACAAACAGCCCTCACACAACCAATAAACACCCATCTACACACACAAGTAGCTTCCTACAACACATAAACCATGCTCATGTGTGTGTGTGTGTGTGTGTGTGTGTGTGTGTGTGTGTGTGTGTGTGTGTGTGTTGAGTGTTATCTGGCCCACTACAGTGTGGGCCGGGACACTGGGTTACACAGCAGGGAGCGCATTAAGCCACCACCACTGCGCACACCCCTGCAGCCCCCTTCCTCCCCCCCACACACACAGACACACACACACACACACACACACAGGACTTCAGAAAGTAAGTGTCTTTTATCTGGGGACTTGAGTTGAGCTTCCACGTCCGAATAGCTCCCAAAATCCTGCCCACACTCACACACACACTTCAGAGAGGAGGGACGAGTCTTTTGACAGGCCCGGTGTCGACAACGCCCAAATCCAGCAATATCTCTCCCTCTCGCTGCCCTCCTGTCTGTCTCCCTGCAGTGCTTAGCGAGAGGATGACACTCCTGTTCACTGCACACGCAGGTGGAAGCGCGTCGATGCTGCGCTGCGTCTCAAATGTGAACTGCACAACGAAAGGAATTTAGTTGACTGTCCAACCCAAACTAACGAACAATGAATGAGCAGGTAGGGGCTGATACACCATTTAGAATACTCAATGATTAAAGAATAACCCCCTTTTTTGCTTATGTCACAGGGTCAAAACGTGTGATCCGAAGTTAGCCCTAAACCAGGATTTCACATCGATATTATGACATTAAAAAAATATTAATTGTAGAGGTTGACAGCAACTTCTCTCCCACTAAATCATTACCACCTCAAACTTTAACATGATTGCACATGTTGTTGCATTAATCTATTTTAAAGTGACCGAATAAAGGCAAGCAAGTTTACAGCATTCATCCTCAATTGATTATTGAGTGTAAATATAGCGTGGACCACCCTCCGAGAACATTTCTAATTCATATAATATATGAAACTATTTTTTTCTGTCTAGTAGATATGCGTCAGCAGTTAAGTCGCCTTAAAGATCAGTTATTGTATTTCTCACCTGCAATGCCCATCTATCCATCTGTCTGTCACTAGTGTGAGAATAGATGCGTGTGTGTGTATGTGTTACCTGGTATTGTCCATTCACCAAATCCACGGTAAGAGTGAGTCCTTCATCCAGGTCCTGTGTCGTCATGATCTTAGAAAGCCACGTGGTGCCCATGTCCTGATCATTGATGTAACTCAGTGGATGGGCATTGAGGTTGAGCCGTAAGACTCTGTCGCTCGTGGTGTCCTCAACGCCGTTGGCAATGCAGTATCTGTTGACGGTGAAAGTAGCTCAAATGTATATTAGTGTTCCAAAGGGGAGTATCAGCAACACTGAAGAGAGAAACTTAAGAAAGACATGGTTCATCACAAAAAGGCTCATTAAAATACAAAAAACATTTACACTATATATTTAAATACAGTTTACTTTTATGTATTCATTAGAAGATACTGTACCTCTCAACTAAAGGGTGTACTTTGGGGTGACTGGGAGGACAGCGACACTCTGACTGGGCATGGAGATCAGGCAGAACCCCGGAGTACACCTCCATGATTTCCCTGTTGAAACAAGAAACAGCAGATTATATATAACTATAATACAACGCTGAAGCAACATAGAATAATATAAATAGTAAATTTGGACAAGGAAGGAATCACATTTTAAATTCTTCTCCTCACCTACAAAGCTTGATTGGTGATGCACCGTCATATCTTAAGGAGCTTGTAGTACCATATTGCCCCACTAGAGAGCTGTGCTCACTAAATGCGGGACTACTTGTGGTTCCTAGAGTCTTAAAAAGTAGAATGGGAGCCAGAGCCTTTAGTTATCAAGCTCCTCCTTTATGGACCAAGCTTCCACCTTCAGTCCGGGAGGCAGACACAGTCACCTCATCTAAGAGTCGACTGAAGACTTTCCTCTTTGACAGAGCTTATAGTTAGGGCTGAATCAGGTTCACCTGGTCCAGCCCCTTGATATGCTGCTATAGGCTTATAGGCTGCTGGGGGATGAATCCTTGTCCCTGCTTCCTGCATCCAGCCTCTGGTCTAGACCTGGCCTCCTTCCCAATGGCTCTGCCTCCTCCTCTGTGCCTCCTACCTCAAAGGCCGACCTCCTTGGTCTGACCTGTTTCGCGATGCCTACTGAGTTGGCCTCCTGCCATGACCCTGCTGATGTGCCCCCCCTCTCTCCTCTCATCTGTTCACATGACATCTATTCATCAGTCCATCCTGGAGAGGGATCCTCCTCTGTTACTCTCCTGAAGGGTTCTTCGATTTTTTTTTCCCGTGAAGGGTTTTGTTCTGGTTTTTTGGGGGAGTTTTTCCTGATGCAATGTGAGGTCCTGGGACAGGGACGTCGTATGTGTACAGATTGTAAAGCCCTTTGAGGCAGATTTTTTATTTGTGATTTGGGGCTATAAAAAATAAACTGAATTGAATCAGGCACCAACAATCTTGTAAAAAAAAACATTTGAACCATCTAAAGAAAGAAAACATACAGATTCACAAATTATGGGGTATGGATTCCTAATACAATTTCAACTGTGCAGCGATCATGAGGATGAACAACAACAACAACAACACAGTGACCAAAGACGGCTTTGTCGTAACTTACATCTTGAGATACAATCTCGAGACCTGTTGAGGGCCTTCGACTAAACATTTAGTGCAAACTGGAAAATCAAAAGGAGCAATTTGAAAACTCAATCTTTCATTTTGTACCAACCCAATCTTGATGAGAGGAACTTGTAAGCTCCCGGTCCTCCCTGTGTGCAGTACATCACCGGTAAGCATAACACTAATTGCCTTGTATTGAATTCTCAGGAAAATCCTCTGGAAGCAGTATGGATCTTAAGATGCAACGATTAGCCTTCCCCTTCCTTCCTCTTACCATCTTTCCCTTTATCGCTCCATACAGCTCTTCTTTCCGCGCCACTTTAATCTATACAGTACATCCATCTATTTCTTCTCATTTCTATCCCTTCTGCCCTTTATTTAATCTATCCATAGCTACCAATTTCACTCCCTTTTCCTTTGTCAATCATGGTTCCTTCTTCTTCTTCCTTCTCTTCAAACCTTTTTCTTTCCCCATCGTATTATTTGGCCCTTCTTTGATCCATTCCCCTTTCTCTCCCCGTAGCTGCTCATCACTTGTCTCGCCGACTTACTCTATCCAACTCACCTGTTGGTCAGAGTGGCAGGATACAATCTAAAGTCCTGCATCCGTCCAATGAACTGATTAGACCCTGGAGAGATGAAGAGAGAGGAGGAAAGAACATAAAGAGAGGGGGTTAATGGGTTTGTACTGAAGGCAGTGAGTGAGAGGATTTCACAGTGTTTAGTAGATTATCTTATCAGTTTCTTGATAGCGGCTAAGTGAGGCTGCCCACAGCTGCTTATAATGGCCGAGTTCACGATACATAGACACACAGGACCGGCCACAGTCTACATTTGCTTCCAGTGGAGAGCAGAAGGGCTTACAAGGACAAATTCATGAGTTTGGTTTGAGGCCGGGGCCAAAACAGGTCCGTCTAGGGACAGTCGAGCTAGATAGAAAGATAAACAAAGATAAAAGTGTGTTTCCTCGCTCCTTCCCTGAGCTGTGTCCTTTCTGGAGCTGGTCCTTTGTCCAAAACCTGTGTCCGTTCTTGAAATTGTAGAATTATTATAATTGCATATGATTTTTTTCAAACACTGGACAAGTTAGTACATTTTAGAGGATTTATCTGCAAATAACTAATATTTGTATGATTGATTAATCTTCCAAATACATGTTTGATTCACTGATGTATCGCACATTTCCAGAGCCCAGAATGATGTCTTCAAAGGAGACTTCCACATTTGAGAGACTGTAAAACAAACATTTGGGTACTTTTTCTTGAAACATTGAACTTATTTTACTTTTTCCATCTATGATAAATAATAAGTGACAACACATCTGTTAGCAGGTAGAGAGACGGCGAGAACCCGAGACAAGCCGTGATGTTGAGAAGAAAGGATCTGCAAAAAAGGTAAATATGTTGGACATACAGGACTGTCTCAGAAAATTAGAATATTGTTATAAAGTTCTTTATTTTCTGTAATGCAATTAAAAAAACAAAAATGTCATGCATTCTGGATTCATTACAAATCAACTGAAATATTGCAAGCCTTTTATTCTTTTAATATTGCTGATTATGGCTTACAGCTTAAGAAAACTCTAAAATCCTATCTCATAAAATTTTAATATTTCCTCAGACCAAGTACAAAAAAAGATTTATAACAGCTGAGTGTTTGTCAAGGCTCAGGAAACCCTTGCAGGTGTTTCGAGTTAATTAGACAATTCAAGTGATTTGTTTAATACCCTACTAGTATACTTTTTCATGATATTCTAATATTTAGAGATAGGATATTTGAGTTTTCTTAAGCTGTAAGCCATAATCAGCAATAAATCAGAATAAAAGGCTTGCAATATTTCAGTTGATTTGTAATGAATCCAGAATGCATGACATTTTTGTTTTTTTAATTGCATTACAGAAAATAAAGAACTTCATCACAATATTCTAATTTTCTGAGACAGTCCTGTATATGAAGTGTGTCGAAAGTCTCAAGCAAACACGAACTGGAACGTCTCCAACGTGTGCTTACAATGTCCAAACGCACATGTGGTTACTGGACCGCACACAACAAACACCATCAAACGTCTCAATGAACACAGGCGAGCCCCCAACTCATCTCTCCACACACACACACACTATCATACCTACGTGACAATGTTGGACAGAACATAAGATGTGGAGTCTGGCTCAAAGAGAGCCGGAGACTTTCAGTGTCCAACAAACTTCTATTAAGTTTGACAACAACTCGACGCTCAAGAGACGGATAACGTCGACAGAACCCCTGCCATGTCTAGCTTTTGTCTGTGTCTGTAATATTTCAAAAATCAGGCACATCTTGTCTCAAAAAGATGCAGAAAAATTGGTTCACGCGTTCGTTACTTCGAGACTGGATTACTGCAACTCCTTATTAGCAGGCTGCTCTAATAAATCTCTTAGGTCCCTCCAGTTGATCCAGAATGCTGCAGCTCGTGTTCTCACTAAAACTAAGAAAAGAGATCACATCACTCCTGCACTAGCTGCTCTGCACTGGCTCCCAGTAAAATCAAGAATCACTTTTAAAATTCTTCTCTTAACCTACAAAGCCTTGATTGGTGATGCTCCATCATATCTTAAGGAGCTTGTCGTACCATATTGCCCCACTAGAGAGCTACGCTCACTAAATGCGGGACTACTTGTAGTTCCTAGAGTCTTAAAAAGTAGAATGGGAGCCAGAGCCTTTAGTTATCAAGCTCCTCTTTATGGAACCAGCTTCCAATTTCAGTCCGGGAGGCAGACACAGTCACCTCGTTTAAGAGTAGACTTAAGACCTTCCTCTTTGACAGAGCTTATAGTTAGGGCTGAATCAGGTTTGCCCTGGTCCAGCCCCTTGATATGCTGCTATAGGCTTATAGCTGCCTGGGGACGTTTTAGGATGCACTGAGTACCTATCTCCTCTTTTTCTCTCCTTAAGGATGAATTTTCATCTCTCAATCACACGTTACTAACTCTGCTTTCTTCCCGGAAGTCCTTTTGACTTTACGTCTCATGGGGTCATCGGACCCTATGAGACGGCATAGATCCTATCTGCCTGATGGATCGTCTGGGTCGTGGAATTCCTGCTCATGACTACGCCACTGTCCTGTTGAGACTCCGCCCACTCCTCCTCCCCACCGCCATCTGCCTGATGGATCGTGGAGGTCTCCATCGTGGAATATGCCTACTATGAACTATTCATACACTCTGTCATATTCATTGAATGTATTTTAACTCTAAATCTGTCCTTCTGTACACATTACATCTATTGCATCTGTCCATCCTAGGAGAGGGATCCTCCTCTGTTGCTCTCCTCCAGGTTTCTTCCTTTTTCCCCTGAAGGGTTATTTGGGAGTTTTTCCTGGTCCGATGTGAGGTTTTGGGGCAGGGATGTCTATGTGTACAGATTGTAAAGCACTCCGAGACAAATTTGTAATTTGTGAAATTGGGCTATACAAATAAACTGAATTGAATTGAATTGAATTGTACAGGTGTGTGTGTGTGTGTGTTAGAGGCTTTACTGTGTTTTCCCAAAAAGCATCCTCACATGAGAGAAAGGGAGTGGATGAGTGTGTTTGCATTTGAGAGGCTTTGCCATGTTTGGCCCAACTGTGTATGTGTGTATGTGTGTGTCGGAGGAGGAGTGTGTGTGTATGTGTGTGAAACAGGGAGAGTGTTACGGGATGTAAGTGTGTTCAAACAGTGTGTGTGTGCTTGTGCAGCCTCAGGCTTTGGCTCAGGATTTCTTTAGCGTGTGGAAATGGGATTATGCCTTCCTGTGAAAAGCACTCTGCCTATTGTTACCGGGATGATTCAAGGTATAAGCCTTCATTCCCTCTTCTCTGTGCGGGTCTCTGTCTTCTCTCTCTCTATGTTTCACTTTCTGTCATCCGTCGCTCTCAGTTTCCCGTGAGAACTCGGACCACTGGGACTTTTGTGAGCCCTTTGTCTCACTTGTTTCCCTCTGTCCTTCAATAGTTTGCCGTCCATCGTGATTTCAGCTACAGCTAATTAGAATGGCGATGGCTAAAAAAGAACGCAGACCACAAATAGTGTCGAAAACTCTCCGATCAGTTCTCCTAATGATGCGTTATTACTCCCGTTGTGAAAACCGATCATGTAATCCGTTGTCATCTGAAGCTCTGCTCTCGACAACGTCTCACTCTACTTATCAGACACGCGGTCTTCAGACAGCAGGGTCCCCTCAAATCACAGACACCGTCGTTAATCATTACATCTGATCAGCATTCGCATAATCAATCCACTGATCAGAATTCCAGACACAGGCCCCCAGGTTCAACAACCACGCAAACACTCTCTCTCTCTCTTTGCCCCTCGAGCCAATCACTTGCATTGATCACAGCCACTGATGTGATCTTCAGCTGATCAGATGCTACCTGCCGTGAACTAGGGATCAATGCCTGATAAACGAGAAGAAAAACACTCGTTTATCACTCTGGAGATGAACGGATATAATTTTTCTCTCAATTTCTCCCCGATTGACTGAGACGGCTCCCAGGCACCACCAATCAATCACAGATGTGTAGTTGAAGGGGATGAAGGCTGGAAGGAAGATAAAGGTGGAGTAGTCATTGACACCATATTTAGATATACAGACAAGATAAACTAAGAGGTCATTTTTACCCACATGGAAGAGGAGAAAAAAAGAGGAGGGTTGTATGAAAACAAGTGTCCTCCTTTACTGTTTGAGTCTCCTGCTGCAGAGATATCTGCAATTCTAAATAAATATATCACAACATTTTTTGAGAGGTTAATAATTGTGAGATGTTTTAATGCAGTGCCATGTAATCTGGCAACTGGATCATTTCCATCTCTCAAACAATGAAACTTTTCACATGAGGGGGAAAAAAAGGGAAAAAAACGGGCATCTTTACCGTTGGAGCTGAGTCCCACCCACATTGCTCGGTCCTCGCCGATATCAGAGAGCCTGGCGGAGAGAGGTTGTGTGTCGAATGGCGTCCCGTCCTCCTCAAACCCATCCAGGAATAGACTCACACGTCTGTCGTGGACCTGGAAGTCAGAGTGAGACCTAAGTTTGTGCATTTTCAGCTCAATGACGTGGACAGTCTACATTTTCTACGGAAACAAATTGAAAAGTGTCATTATATTGTAACGGGGTTCATACACATGTTGACCAATGGATTTATATGACCTTTCCATGACTTTAAACCAAATATCCATGACCAAACACTTTGTGAAATGTTGGTGTATACATGAGCACACGTGTATACATGAGTACACCTTTAAAAGACACAAATAGTTTGGGTAAAAGAATAAATATTTAGATAAATGTTTATTCTTTTTATCAAACTATGTAAATGAACATATGAATATAACACATTTCCATGACTTTTCCAAAAATGTGGAGATTTCAATTTTTTTAAGGACTATTGATAATAAACATTTTTAAATGCTATGACTTTTCCAGGTTTTCCATGACCGTAGAACCCTGTTCTAAATGCTACACTATGTGAACAAGCTAACTTGTAAACAAACAACAATAAATAGTTTTGAAAACATATTTTCAGAGTAGCAGAAACATTTGATGAGGATGGCCCAAGCAGTCAGATTTTTATTTATTTTTTATGAAAAAACTTTGTTGATTTTGTCTAATAGCATCTTAGAAATTGTACACCAGGTTGACAAGTACAGAGATGATCAATACATAAATCAGCATGTACATAAGTCATCATTGGAAACCATCGAGAGTCCCACGGTGGAGCCGACGTCCATGTAAGGCAGCGGCCTGAGGGGCAGATGCAGCGGCAGAGGCCGAGCAGCTGAGAGTGGCAGCTGCTCCAAGTGAGCGTCCATCTTCAAAAGTGGACGCACGCTCCATCGGTGTGTGCTTTTGCATATCTGTGCATGTGTTTGAGTGTGACCACGTGTGTGTGTGTGTGTGTGTGTGAATTATACATACGGCTAATCTTCCAGCTCATTTCCCCAGTAGCAGAAAGAGCCTCAGGCTAAACTGCCTCAGCCGCAAATTAGCTTTCTGTTTGACCAAAAAATCTTCCCTCTCTCCTTTTCCCGATCGGCTGCATGAATATTAAAAACTGCACGGCGGACAACATTGTCAAAGCGAGAGCAGCCTCCCTTCACATCAAACCCGGGCAAAAAGAAAGATACTTCCATAAGAGGGGCTCTCCCTCCTAAAAAAAAAAAGAAAAGAAAAAAAACGTTCATGTGCCCCGTCCTACCCGCTCCTCCCTTTACCCGATCTCTAAATCCTGCGTTTGTGAAACACACTGTGGGAGCGCTGATAAACGGGACTCTCCCCGTCTTACTCGAGTCCCCCTCTCCGTCTCCTGCTCCGGTCCGCCTTGCTTCGTCCTTTCTCCTGCTCACGAGGTCATTTCATTCCACTACCTTTTCTTTCTGTCTGTTTTTGAGTTCCCTCACCTCGTTTTTCATTCGCTCCCTACCTCTCCCTATTTCTCATAACCATCTTTACTTTCTCTCTCTCTCTCCCCCCCCCCCCCCCGCTCATCTCCCTAGCTGTCTCTTCCCCTCATGTTTATCTTGCCCTGTCGCTCTCACTTGTTGTCAGCTCTTTAGGGAAGTTGAAAAGGTGTGAGGAGGGAAATAAGTCCAAGTCCAAAAAAAAAGAAAAAAAACGCCTTTAGGGGATGAAGGCAGGCCCAGACAAGTGTCTGCCTCTCAGAGGATAGTTAAGACGCCCAGACAGACACTTTCATGATGGCTGATTGAAGACTAGCAAGTGCATGAGAGCAGAAGAGAGAGAGAAAGAGAGCAGGAGAGAAGAAGAAAAAAAGGAAAGAGAGAAGAAAGAAAAAAAAGACAGGAGGGAGAAAAAGAAAAGTCAGAGAGCGGGTGTAAGAGAGGGAGCTAGAAGAAGGGCCCTCTTTAAAACCTCTAAGCCGGAGCGGTGTGGCTCTTGGGGAGATGTGAGGCGGTTGTCAGGCCTGATGTAAATGAACCCTGAAGCGCTTCATCCTCCTTCGCTGCCACGCGCCCTTTTGAAACACAGCCAACTCCCCTTTGTTACCTTTCACAAACACTTTCCCTCTGTTTCCCTTCTCCCCCGTCCATCGAGATTTTTTTCCTCCTCCTTTCGTTTACCTCTTTTTCTCTTTTAGCCCGTTTAACTTCAGAGTTCTTTGAGAATGGAAGGAGAGAAAAAAAGGGAAAGGAGTCAAATAAATCCTTTCTTGATGATAACCGGTCTCCTTTGGACTGTGTGCACGAAGTCCGGAGGAAAGAAAACTACTTTAAACGACACCTCTCCTCCTCCTCCCTTCATCCAGAGGATATGCATGTTGTTAACTAAAGCACTTTACAGCACCGTCACCTTCAGATGCACTTTCTAATATAAACTAAACAGAGCCCACAAGTAGTGATAACTAACTGTAACTAACATTACGTGTTTGCGGTTAATGAATAATAAAGGTTTATGATATATTTGCTATTACTTTTGAGTGTCCTGGTGTTGTACATCACGTGTTTTTAATATACACTCATGCAGTGCTCTTAAACACGTACCTGTGGGTTCAACCAGGAGCCAGCTGTACCCAGCATACTGTCTGGCAGTGTAACAGTTAATATTGTGTAGGGAGTGACGGAGGATGAGCTGTACCCAGCATGCCGTTGGGCAGTCTCACAGTTATTACTTAGTGATAAAGACAGAGACATCTTCCATATTAGTTACTTCCCAGTAATAATAATCTCTTATTGTGCAAGGTGCACCCACAATAATTGTGATCACGATAATCACAAATAACCGTGACGCAACTCTTTTCCATTATTACGCAAACCCAAGCTACAGGACAAACGCTTGATAGAAACCCGTTCATTATTGCTCTGACATTATTGGTTTCTGCCGTTTTGCTCTTCTTTGCTGCAAATTCGCATGAAGATTGAAGCTGAAGATGGAAGAAGAGATGGGTTCAGCAGGGTTCAATCCTGGATATTGAACCTAACCCCTGCAGCGCCTGTAGTCCCGCCTCTATTCAATGCACCATTTGTACCTGCATGCTCTTTGCTCCTGTGACTTCACATTTTTTTGGACCAAACTGATAGCTGTTATATTTGTTCATTGCCGATAGAAGTGCTAAACATGTTTTTTCCAGCTATTACATTAAACTTACAGTAATATATGTTCTAATTCTTCTCTGAGGAAGTTTCTTTCTTATTAAACAATTTCCTTCCAAAGGTTTCTGTGCTCTTAGGGAGTTTCAAGTCGCATTTCCCTGTGCACCACCCACCCCACTGGCACTGTTACCACCTAAGCCTCTCTAAGAGCCCAGGGAAGCCCTGAGTGGAAAGCTTTTAGTGATCTGGAGACTGGCATTTGGACGAAAGCTCTTCTCCATTTTCACACTCGTGCCAAACCATGGCTCAGTCCACTGTGGACAGCAGTGTTTCCTCTGAGCTCACTTTGTAGCTGAGGGCCCCAAACGTAAGAATGGCACAGGAAATATGAATAGAATTAGACCACGCAACAGTATCATGTCAAACCGTTAGTTCTGTTGCCACTGCGGAACCAACGTTAACAGTTGAGTGTGTCTTGCAGATAAAAAACAAATGTATTGCTCTGTAAAAGTTCTGTTTTTAAATGTTGTACAAAGGCCAACATTTTTAAACTGACCCATTTGTGACTAATGGAATGATTAAATAAACCTTGTCTCTTCTGCAATGATATGAAGGACGGTGTTTAAATAGGTGTATATTCAAACTGGATTGGAGGTAATATTAATAACGAATGAAAACTCAAAAAACTAGAACGGGCACTCGGTAGAGCGCATACCTTCGCATATCACAAGATTGGGCATTGAATTATGAACATGTTGGCATTAGTTGCATGCCAATTGGATAAAAATTTACTGTGCTATGGTAAAAAGAAGATTTTTACCTATCCATGACCTTGACCTTTGACCAGATCGAGCCCAAAATCGAATCAAATGGTCCCCGGATAATAAACAATCATCCCACCAAATTGCATGCGATTCAAGAAGATGTTGACCTTTTCATGACCTTGACCTTTGACCCGATCGATCCCAAAATCTAATCAAATGGTCCCCGGATAATAAACAATCATCCCACCAAATTTCATGCGATTCGGTTTAATACTTTTTTTGTTATGCGAGTAACACGCATACAAATAAATAAATAAATACACGGCGATCAAAACATAACCTTCCGCATTTTCAATGCGAAGGTAACAAGTCTGTATCATTTGGATGTTGAAGGCTCAGAGTAAGTTGCTATTTCCTTTCAAATATGTTATTGTCATTGATCATGGTCCAAGACATCTCACCTGACTAACCTCATTCTTTACACAAACGTCTCACACAAAGTGTCCTCCTTTAAAACAACATGTATGTGACGACGTCGTAGCTGCCAGTGAGAGTGAGGTCAGAGTTATTCTTACGGTCCTCCTCATCTACTAACACTGTGAAACCAATTCTAATTCTATTTAAATTCAGTTTATTTTATATAGACCAATATCACACATTTTCCTCAGAGGGCTTTACAATCTGTACACAGACGACTTCTCTGTCCCAGGACCTCACATTCTGCCTTGTACTCTATGCAGGAGCCTAATGTTGTACGGGTGTGAATGTAAAACACCACTTTACACACACACACACACACACACACACACTGCGCAGTCATTGTCGCACACATGTTATCAATCGCAGACTCACAAAAGGAAACAGACACAAACAAATAGGACTTCCCAAGAGCGAAACCTGAGCTTTGGGTATCGATGGGATCCCAGTGTTTAATTAATCAGCTCTGGGCCTCGCTGAGTGGGTTCATTCTTTTAAGTGTAAGGGAACATCGGGCTTGGTTTATACATTGCTTTCCTAACTTTGTAGAAACTAAATGTAACAAATAAAATCAAAGATATATACGTACTGAATTGTTATTGTAGGGTTTTTTTTTTTTACATACACAAGAAACTATATAAAAATAAAATAAATCTACAAAACTGACAGGAATTAAAATTATTGTGTGAATCCAGTGAATAATTAAAATTCCAGAACAGGTCAGTTCAAATGCAGCTATTTGAGTTGATATCAGCCTGATATCCAATGAATCTCTGTATTGGTGCACCCCGACTGAGAGAATAAGAACAAGAAGGGACCGAACCGTCCCACCCACTGCAGAGGCTCACAGCGAGTCATGCACAGCTTCAGAAGGTGTAGCGAGTGGAACACATACGTGTAAATGTCTTTAAACATGTGCAAGAACACCCAGACGTTTTAAAAGAAACATAAAGTGAAGCTATGGGTTTACAGGTTGTAAAGCGTTCCATCTTTGTTCTAACATCCTCTCCTCCTTGCTTTCTACTTCCTTTCTTTAAACCTTCCATCCCTACATCGCCAACCGTCCTCTCTTGAACTCTGCTCCACCGTCTTTTGTTTTCTTTCCCCAGACATTCCCCTTTTCGTGTCGCTACTCTCATGCTCGTCTGCGCTCCCTCACCTATCTGTTCCTCTCCTTTTAACCTCCTCTAATCCCCCGACTCCTGGCGTCTGCCCCCACGCATCCCGCTTCTGCAATAAATGTGGGTGAAAACAGGCCCTCAACCAGCTGCCTTCATCAATACCTGGTCATCAGCTGCCCAACTGAACCACATGCACATCCTCTGTTTCACCATGGCTCTAATAAGCTAAATGACATATGTCATGCTGTGAGGGAAACATTTGCAACAAGACACATTTTGTTCAGGTGTGTTTGTATAAAATGTTCATGAAGCCTGAACTAACAGACGGATGGAGGCCCTCTTTTCAAAAATCACCTTCAGGTCCAGATGATCTGACTTAAAATCCGACGAAGATGATTTTAGCTTTAAGATGATTTTGCTTGCTAGATATTCCCAGATATTTATGTCCTCTAAATGCAAACCAAAGTGAGGTAAATAAAAATAAAAAGTGTAATGTGACTTTATGCATCCCCAGGCATACTGTCACCTTTCCCTCTCTCTCTACTGTTATCTCTCTCCTTGTTATTCAGCCACCGAGCCTCCCCCTCTTTACTCCTCTCTCCCCTCTATATACTTGCCCTTACCCACTATGAACTGTTCGCAGCTCTGATGTACAGCCACTATTCTCTCTATCATATTACCACGGCTGCAGTGTGTAAGGAAAGAGATAGGAAGAGGAGGGAAAGGATTGAGAGAGAGAGAGAGAGAGAGAGAGAGAGGGTGGCGAGGAGACACATTTGTTCTACTCATCTCGGCTCTAAAAGACACAATTACCTCTCACAGCATATTATCCATGTTTTATACCAGCCCAGGGCCCCGATGCCTTTGCCTTGCTCGCCCCATGTAGGGCCCATATTTTAACACTAGCTATGACAGTTTATTTAAGAAAAGAAAATTGTCCCCAGGGAGATGGAGAGGGAGGGAGTGTGTGTAAGGAGAATACGAGGGGAAGGACAAAGAGGGTGGAAGGGGGGAGAGAATGAGAGATAGATGAGGCAGAGAGAGAGAGAGAGAGAGAAAATCATCTTCAAGAAGAAAAAAAAGGACAAAAGATAAAGACAGAAAAATACAGTGGGGGGACATTTATACGGTGACACATCAACGTTTTAATAAAGACCATAAGTCTCCAGGACTTTTTCTCTCCGAGCAGAAAGCAAAGAGAAGTCCCGTTTAATAAAAGGGAGACGGCCATGAGAGCGTTCGGTATCACACTGAAAGGAGAGAGACTCAGTCACAAGGCTCAGATGCACCAGGTCCTGACGCGGTTTCAGGGTTTGAGTCATGTTGTCGTTTGATGTTTCTGGCTCTGGTTTGGATATCTTCAAAAATAATTCACAGAGAAATGTCTCCCTTACGAAGGATCGAATCAGAAGATCTACCAATCCACCAGTGTCTCCCCCACTTCTTATTCCGACACTTTGGGTACCTGCCGATTCAGAGTACGGATCCAATATCCCCCCCAACACACACACACACACGTCATTCTCACTGTGTAGAATGAAAAGACATGACATGATTTAATTAATGTAATTGTTGGGGGAAACACGATGTGTATTTAATGCTGATCAGAGCCAGAACGGCCTGATAACGGATCCATTTAAAAACATCAGTATCAGTGTACATTAGAGTAGACTATCAATGCATCCTTACCTCTCATCCTTATGTAACACGATGTCAGATCAATATCCATAATATCACTGCGTATGTCGGGTCGGTCATGACGACACAGGTTTGGACAAGTCTCAGATTCAGGTCAGTGCAGAACTCGACCTCCAGAAGTGAAAATGAGTTTGATTGTTTTTATTATTATTATCATGGTTCTTTTAAAAATAATGTTTGCTCACAATGGGGTTTCTAGATTATACCATGAACTATATTTCTTGTAGAAAGGGCAGGTTAACGTACGGTGTGCTCTTAAGTGGACCCTTTTATACGGAGCACCTTGCAGCCTCCTTGCCGAATACATTTTTAGCTCTCGTATCTCACAGCTCCAGTGGGAATGAAACCACTAACCCAGGCCGTGTTAGTGCCTTGCTCTCGCGATTAGGCCGGGCCAGACAGCACACTGGCATGAGACGCTGATGTAAGATTAATTAATTCATTCATTTGAGGACAGAAAATCTCAAACCCCCACCCACACACACACACACCCACACACACAGACACACACACCTTTCTCTCCTCCTCTCCCACTATGTAATTGATGCCAGTCTCGTGCCCTTTCGCCTCCTGTGCCAGCGGGCAGAGGGCTACCATAGAGGCGTCCGCTTCACCCCTACATAACAACCTTGCCTCACCTTCACACACACACACACAACCATGAATACACACTCATACATTTACTGTATTTAGTGCACACGCATGCATGCAAACACACAAATGAAGAAACCACTTTCAGCCGTTCGGTCTTACTGCAAACAGTAAACACAAACACTTTATATTTAACTCTATTTCCCTGACTGCAAATCATGTCATCAGTTATTTGCATAATGTCTTGATGTGCCCTTATTTAAATTCCTTCTTTTCCTGTCAAATGTCAAAGTGACTTTATTCTCTTACAGCAATAAATACGCATACCTTACAGTTGATTAACATTAATTGAGCAGCTTGTCACAGCAGCAGCACTCTCAACACGTCTTGGAGGGTCAAATAATGTAATTAGAGGATAGATTTAGGTAAAGCATGTTTGTAGAAGCAAACAACAACAATTTAAATCAGGTTTATATATATATATATGTATGGAGAAAAGAGAAACTTATTTCTGAGAGGGCCTATATCTGTGTGACTCCAGGTGCAACTGGATGTACTCGTAACTTGTGCTCTGAGACAATGATAAAAGTAGGTCAGGATCAAGGTAGATGAGCTGGGTCAGATAACAAGTTTTGACCGATTCACAACAACAGAGAACACAGCATCAGAGGTGGGGAGAAGTGATGAAGAGGAGGGCAGAGGGAGGAAGAGAACAGGAACGACAGAAGAAGAAGAAGAAGAGACTGTGTTGGCATCAGACCGGTCGGTGCAGACCAACACAGAGGCCACAGTCTCCCGGTTTACTTCAGCGTGAAACATTTAAGGTATTACGGCATTCAGGAGAACTTTGAGCAGCCAAACGGTAAGATGAGCCGTCAGGGTCCAGAGAACAAAGTAGGGCTGCAACAACGAATCGATAAAATCGATAAAAATCGATTATTAGAAAAGTTGCCAACGAATTCCATTATCGATTCGTTGTGTCGCGCGATTATTACGCCACTCGATAAGTCTTGGAGCTGTTTGTGTATATTTTAAAAAATAGTTGCGCGCGCGGAGCGGAGCGGAGGTAGCGGAAAGACGACCAGAGAGATCATCGGAGAGACCCGAAAAAATGCTGCGAAAAAAAAAATGGAGGCAGAAAAGTCATCCAAGGTCCAAATCCATTCACATTGAACACAACAAAAAGTGTGTGCTAAAAAAGTGTGTGTATGTAAAAAACAATGCAACACGGAGCAATAGAAGCACTAACAGCAGGGTGAGTCACGATAGAATCTACTTTTTTCGTTTAGAAAGTGAGGAACATAACGCCTCCAGCAGCTTTTTTGCTGCTGCTGTTTACCTATCCAGCAGCTAGACTAGCATGTTAAGTTATAGCGTTAGCTCTAAGCAGTAATGCAGGTGTATACTATAGCATGCATGACTAAACCTTTTTTTTCTGGCCTTTTTAATTTTTTTCATATGTCATATATATTTTTTTTTTGTCCCATATAGGTTATTGTTGACAAATATATTTATGTGTATTGTACTTTCTGATTTCATTTTAAAGTTATTTTGTAGCACTTAAGCTGTTTTTAAATGTTGTGTACAAATGAACATAACTTGCACCTACTAAATAACCATGAGAGGATTCTTGACGGGGAAATGCACTGTACACACGAGCCCGCGCTGTCTTGACCTGTCCGTGGTTGAAGATGACGGCTTTACGAAAATCACCACCAGCAAACTTGCTCTCCCACAGATGTGTGGACAAGTGTGCAACTGAATGCCTGGCCTTGGGTGTTACATTACAGCAGGTAGTGGCCAATATGAAATTTTCTCAAAAAAAAATCATTGCCAGTACATGACAATGGTGCCAATATTGTGGCTGAGAAGCATGGGTGGTCTCTGTCTCGTTGCACTGCATACTTTTTTTAACTTGTCATCAATGGCATTGATCAGCCGGCTTCTAACAAAGGTGGCCTGTAACAGCAACACTGTCCGACAGCTCTGTCACACAGAGAGAAGGGCACCTTGATTTGAAACCAGACCAGTGGAGCATTCTGGAAGAGCTTCAGTTCTCAAGCCTTTTGAATGTGTCATCATGCTCATGGAGTGGACCAATATCTGCAATACTCCACTTGTGAAAGGGGGCTAGTCCACCCAGAGTGCTGCCTACGGAGTCAGCTCGCTGCAGGCTTTTCAACTCACTGCTGTGCAGCAGCAGGAGGAGAGAACGGGAGACTGCTTACCAAAGTGCAAACAGTGGCACTTAAAGAGAGAAGGAGATGGGTCAGCATGGCAGTTGCAGTGTCATGAATACTACAGCTAACTAATCAGCCTCTACTTGACTCCACTCCTTGGTTCTGATGGTGAAGATGAGGATACAGCAGGCGAAGGAGGAGATGTTTATTCAAGTGAGGAACGAAGTCCCACATACTTTGGAGAAAAGAGTTATTGTGGTGGAAGGCTAACAATGACCGATATCCCATGTTGGCCAGGCTAGCCAAGTCTTTACTTGTATCCTGCCACCTCAACACCATCTGAACGGCTGTTTTCAGCAAAGAAAAGAGCGAGCTTGAGCCAGAGCATGGACATGCTCACATTTTTGCATTGCAACGCAAAGTGGCTGAACAAAGAGTGAGGAGTGTGTGAGATGCAACGCAAAGTATGAACAAAGGGAGGAGTGAGTGGAGTGTGTGTGTCTGTCTGTTTTGGCTGATGCATAATGTATGCTTTTTTTGTCGTCTTATATATATAATTAATGCTTTTTTCCTTTTTTTCCGATTAGAACAAAGTGTAGATTAGATACACGAACGACTCTCCCCAACAAATATATAGATGGATGTGTGTGTGTCTTTCTAAACTTGACTTGAACTTAACTCACTACGACACTCAGGTACCTTCTTCTTCATCTTTAATAAGAAGTCAGTTCTACTTTTTTTGCAACAGGTGAGAAAAAAAGAAGCAACGAGCCATTTTTCTACCAATGCGTGTGTGTTGCTGTGTGTATGTGGAGGCAGTACGTACACTACTAAGTGTTGCTTTATTGAATGGTAAGAGAAAGAAGAAGAGTGCATGTGTGTGTGCGCGCACTAGCGTTAAACATTCATGCGGCCCTGTTGGGTCGTGATGGGACCGGGGTGACTGGTTGTCCCTGCCACTGCCTCATCCGATAATGCTGATTTGCTCAGGCACTAACAGACGGACCCCTCTGGGGGTCCTCCAGGCACACAGTCAATCACTGGTACTCCAAAAGATAGTACTCCAAAGCTATTTAAATCGCAAACTCCCTTCATTCTCTTCTTCCCATCTTTTGCCGTCTCTTTTTTTCCGCCACTTTATTCTCTTCAACTCTCCGGTTCTCTACACACACTGAAACCCTCTACTATATTTCCTCTATCCCCCCCCGACTTTGTATATTTTATTTTCCATTCAGTATAATAATACAATAGCACAAAGTAGAAAAAAACATTCAAAAAGAGAATATCTGGAAGTTGATTGATGTATTTAGCATTAGACGGTTGTGTACAGCATTCTCAGTAAACCTGCTCCCCTCAGCAGTACAGCGTTAGCATTGGATGGATCCCATGATGGTAAATCGGTTTAATGACAATAACAAATGGCTCTCGCACCGCGGCGGTACTTGATGTGGGTGTTTACACCTCGTCTCCTCTGTGTCTCCATGTGAAGGGGCTCTGGATGGACAAACGGACCGCCTGCAGCTCATTATTTTCCCGACCCGACCACTCCGCGGTGCCGATGCCCAATTGAGTCCTCGTGCAATCACAGTGCTGTGAGGCACTTGAGAGATACAAAAAAATTCAAAAGAAAAGAAAACACCCACAGAGGGAACGAGTCATGTCAATTACACACAGATCACCAGCCTCTTGAACACCAGGCGTTTCCATCGCTCCCTCATGCCCAGCAGGAGAGGTAACGTTCTACATCCAAGGAGACCTACCCCATGTGTCATACATTCTGCAGAAATGGACCAGGAAGTGAGTTTCACATTAAACTGACTTTGTAACTATCACTTAACAACACTGAGCCACCCCCCCCCCCCCCCCCCCCCATCTCCTCTCCCAACCCCTCCCTCCCCCAGGCTACCTTTTCCTCCACCATTCTCCACGTCGTTACCATAATCAGATAAGACAACTACCTGGGGAGCACCGGCCTCCCTACAGCACCTCGCTCCTGGCGCCGTGTGTGTACACGTGTGCGCCAGTGTGTGTGAATTGCTCCTGGCACTTGGAAATCCATATTCCTTTTGACTGTCTTTTTTTCCCGGTGTTTTGATCTTTTCAAACCGACAGATGACTGGCTGGTGTGTGCGTGTGTGTGAGTGAGGGAGCGAGAGAGAGAGAGAGGGTCTGTGTGTGTGTGTGAGAGAGAGAGAGAGAGAGAGGGTGTGTGTGTGTGTGCGCAAGAAAGTCTTCTAAATTGCCCTGTTCCTTCATAGGGTAATATCTGTATTGTGCCTGACATGTCTGCTACAAATTACTGCTGAACTGTGAGAGTGTGTGTGTGTGTGTGTGTGTGTGTTTGAGTGAGTGATAAGTAGATACGTGTGTGTGAATGCACAGGAATGGGAGTATGCGAATGGTGTTTGAGTGTCAAGGATGATTATGTTATTCTTCTGAATAGTCCAAACAGATCACATCACCCTGCCATTAAACGAAAGGCCGTCTGATTCACAAGAAGGCGCGCGCACACACACACACACACACATACACACACAAAGTTTCAAAACCTCCAAGCTACACCGACCCAACACACGCTAAATACCTGTAAGCCGTACACTTTTCTATGCCTTTGTGGACATGTGCAACACATAGATAGTGTACATAGACGTGTACGTAACAGCCTGATCCCTGCAGGGCATGAAGACATCCTGGACAGACACACACTGGACACACACACACACACAAGCTAGCAATTGAGCCATAAGCAACACTACATTTAGCCAACAACACAATGGACAGTCTAATTACTGGAGTGGGCATCAACACCAGTCATCCAGCCAGTAAACTAAACTGTCAAGTGAGATCTGGGGACACTAATTTAAAAGTACTGGTTATCATGTAGAACTTCCCCATTCCTGGCTTCTCCCTCCGGCCCTGAATAATGCTTTAAATAAAACTGCGGTTGCTATAAAGTAGGCATGCTATATATCATTCCTTTATCTACCTATTTGGCACCTCCAGTCTCTCGTTTCAAAGTAATTACTGGAAACTTAATTTGAATGATTTATAATCATAGAAAATGGAAGAATAGGAAATTTAGTTGAAGGTACTAAGATTATGAACGGGGTCATCTATTTGCAACAGATTACTCGTCATTAGTCGGCAACTTTTTATATTTTCCTTCAATTGTTTTACTTGTTATAAACGTCTTTTTAAATATTTTATTGTTTCATCTTTGACATTTTTTTAAATTTGCTTTTAAGCTTTCTTGCCAAAAGTGAGATGAGGATGAATACCCCTCTTATGTCTGTGCTTTATGTATGGAACTTAGCTTAGCATACAAAACTATTTATAACTACATGAAACGTAGGACATGTTGATTCTATTAATTGATCGTTTCTTTTTGTTATGTTTATTGGTTAAATTTTAGTCAAAAGTTTACTATTTAGGAAATTGATTTGAGAATTATTAGTCATATTATATAGTCATTATGATTGCATGTTATGGCCAAAGAAGGGCAATTAAAGAGATACAATAATGCCTATTAAAATATATGCCAGGTCAAATAAACGTTTGGGTCAAAACAGTAAATAGATAAAAAGTAAATAAACCAACATCTTCCATAACAGACGCTGATAGTGGAAAGGCGCGTCTTGGTGGCCGTGTTTTCTCCACAAGTAGCCCGGTGGTATTCACAAATGCTGAAAGAGAAAGATTGTCCAGTAGAGTGATCTGTAAAATGATACTCTTCAACAGACCACACACACACACACACACACACGACCTCGATCTCAACCTCAGTCGCTCCCCTTCACTAACGGCCTTTTCAGAACCATCAGACCTTATGAAAGCCTTTTTTGTCCACGACAGCTTTGTATTTCCAACTTCTGATTCCTCCTAAAATGTCTGGTTGGTGAACCACTTAGGTCAATTGGTTCTTGAGAAGAAGAAAAAAAAAGGTATACATTGTTCGTATATCACATACAGGACACGATGAGAAGGCTCATTGAGCGTTACGACTCATTCACGTTTTAGAGCCAGCTTTGTCCAATACAATTAAACAACCTTACATGAGCACATAGTATGTACTCATGTAAGGTTGTTTAATTGTATGTATGTCTGTGTTTTACACAGTAAATCATGAAAAATAACCAGACCGTAAGAGATTAAATAAAATATGTACAAGCCAAAGCTAACTCTGTTGCAAGTGGGAGGAATTATCCGTCGGTGTGTGTGTCTGATGTAATGTGCGGCCCCTGGCCCCAACAGCTGTGCCAAAGCAGATGTTTGCCAGTGTAATTACCACACCCTCGTAGAGAGGAGGAGGAAAAGATGGACAGAGAATAAAAGAGAATAAGACGATAATAAAGAGACCATTTCCTTATGACAGTTAAACGCAAACCTGATGGCACTTCTTAAGTAGATTGATCGAGTTTCATGTAAAGAAAGAAAGAAATTTACACATTTATTGATCCCCCGTGGGGGAAATTCTTCTCTTGATTTGACCCATCCTCAGTTATTAAGGAGCAGTGGGATGCAGTGAAGCACCCGGGGAGCAACCGGGGGGGGTTCAGTGTCTTGCTCAAGGACACTCCGACATGCAACTAAATGTGGAGAGCGGGGATCGAACCGGGTACCTTGTGGTTACGGGAGGACCACTCCCAATCCCATGACAGGGTTCACACACATGTCGACCAATGGACTTCCAGGACTTTAAACCAAATTTCCATGAACAAAAATGTTTTGAAATCTCGGTGAATAAATTAAAAAAAGGGAGAAAATGTAGTATTTAAACAAACAATGAGAATTCCAAAGCATACAGTATACAACCTTAAATGACACAAATGAATTTAATCAAGTTTGATTGAAAGAATAAACATGCATGTCTTTTCAGTTACGGTGCGTTCACTTGCAGCGTGAAAAATGTGCGAGTATGAGAGCTCTATGCCGGCTTATATTTGGAGCGTCATTCTTTTAAAAGCATATTCGTGACTTCAAACTCAGCGTAAATGCACATATGAATAGAACACATTTCTATGACTTTTCCAAAACTTTAGGGATTTTTTTCAGGACCTATCCAGGCCTGAAAATAAGCATTTACAAATCCCATGACTTTTCCAGGTTTTCCATGACCGTACGAACCCAGCATGAGCAACAGCTGACCCCTGCATAAAAGCACAGATACATGCTACATGTGCTCCTCATATTGACCGACTATGACGTGTCGTGCCACCATCAGCATCCCTAAAAACTCGTGAGAATTGTTACCTGCAAAACGAGGTGTGTCCACTTCTCCGGCGTGAGCCTCCCCTCTGTTCTGAAGCCGACAGTCTCGGACCGACCGTGCCGCAGTGTGACCATCTGCTCGGACACCGTCACAGAAAAAATCAACCGCTGGCCTGAGCTCTTCTCCAGCAGCATCCTGCGAGAAACACGTATCCAAAAACACACATTTATTTCAGCAGTCAAGTCAGTCCATGAGAATATCTCGCAGTGGAAGTTTTCTACGAGTCGACTCAGAAGTCAGGAAAAAAAAGGACGAGTGGACTCAAGTGCCCACCACGCACACTCCCACACAGAGTCTCTCATTCTGACATTTACACATAGAATATCAATATTTTACATGACTGCTAGGTTGGAGCTGCGACACTGGGTGCAGAGACACACACACACACACACCTCGTGTCATATTAACCACCATCACTGACATTTTATGGGAAATCATGACTTTTATGAACCCAGAGCCATGTACCCTATAAATCACAGATAGAAGTATGCATGAGAAAGAGCCCATATGTATGTATGCATGTGAGCATGTGTGTGTGCTTGTGGGGAGAGACAAAGAGATAGAGAGACGGAGAGAGATCATAAATGCAGGTTGGTTACTTTCAAAAACTAAAAGGGTGATTTATTGGACTGAAAATGCTTCTTTTGTCTTTTTGATATATATGAAACAATCCTGATCCAACTAAACATTGTCGATTATTATTTCATTTATTTAAAAACGTTAAAAAAAAAGAAATTCAACATTTGAAGTATCGGTTTTGTCCAAAACCCAGAATGATATTCAGTGAGAGAGTTTTTGAGAATAAACTTTTGGCAGCCAGCTTTATTAATCAATAGTGAACATTGTTAGTGTTGCATAATTTTCTGTTTTAACTGTTTACCAAAAATTTATTATTTACGGTGCTAGGTTAAAGTAAGTTTATCGTTAGGGGAAAAACAAATTGATAACTTCAAGCAAGGAAAAGTACAACAGAAAAGAAAATATCCATTCAAAACTAGAACCTTCAACCAATATCGACATAAACTTCATAACCAGTTTCTGGAAGTGAAGCCACGGTACAGTAAAAACGATGATGTGCAAGAACAGGTGGCTGGCTCTGTTCATTGTTCAGATGAGGGGAGGGATGTGAAATCACAAAGAGAGGGAGACACAAAGAGAGAGAGAGAGAGAGAGAGAGGGGAGTGAGGAGAGATGGACAGAGGTGAGGATAGAGACCTCCTTTCATCTGGCTTCTTTGATGGCAGCCGTGATCGTCTCCACAACAAAAGACTGATGGCCAACGACAGCAACAGAAAGACAGAGAGGGAGAGTGAGAGAGAGGGAGAGTGAGAGAGGGGGGGGGGGGGGGGGAGAGAGAGATATTACTTCCATTCAGATGCATTCAGCCTTACGGGTGTCATGTTCGTAAAAACACCAAGACAACAAGACCCGTCTGTCATCTGAACCCCCGGACGGACAGCCTCACAAACAAAATCACAGCATGAAATCTAAAGGACTGATTTGATCTCCGCCTGATTCCTCGTCTCGGAGTTGAATTCAAACTGACAGCAACATTTAAACTGAGCATCCGATGAGTTGCTCCACGCACATATAACCCGGTGTTGCTCTGGATCTTTCTTCAGACCCGTCGCCGCTGGAACGTTATCATTCATGTTTATCTCGACAGCACATTGTGGAATATGTGAACGTGGAACGACTTTATCTTATGAAACTTCAACAAAGCCGTCAGAGATGTTTTTTTAATCCACGTTGATGTTGTTTGTTTCTCACCGAGTATTGCCTTTCTTTGTTTGTCCAAATCGAGACGACGATTTCTTATCATATTAAAAGACAAAGTAGTCAAATTATGATGTGAAATATGAGTAAACTATCTTTTAATATGATCAGATATTGTTTGCTGAAGGATGGAGCTGAACTTTTTAAATAAAAAAAGAGGTGCAGAGGTAGAAAGAAGAAGAGTTTACCAGACCTCCGTTTGAGGCTCGCTGCTGCTCACATCTCCCACCAAAATATCAGAATCAAGTTGCATTGCGGGTAGTTTAGGCCCAAGGCTTTGACAAGAAAGAACAATGCGTTGAATTAAAGAAAAGATAGCATCCCTGGTTCTGCTAAATATATTTTGGGCCTTGTTACCTTCGCATTGAAAATGCCTTATTTATTTATTTATTTGTAAAAGTATTGAACCGAATCACATGAAATTTGGTGTGATGATTGTTTATTATCCGGGGACCAGTTGATTAGATTTTGGGATCGATCTCATCAACAGGTCAAAATCTTTCGCAGAACTCGATGATTGTTTATTATCCGGGGACCAGTTGACTAGATTTTCGGATGGATCGGGTCAAAGGTCATGAACAGGTCAAAATGTTCTTGAATGATGATTGGTTATTATCCGGGGACCATTTGATTAGATTTTGGGATCAATCAAGGTCAAGGTCATGGAAAGGTCAAACTCTTTTTTTACCATAGCACGATACATTTTTGTCCAATTGGCATGCAACTAATGCCAAAATGTTCATAATTCAATGCCCAATCTTGTGATATGCGAAGGTATGCGCTCTACCGAGTGCCCATTCTAGTTTTTCTTAAGAGTCCATCGAGCTTCGGCTTGTCACAATATTTCATTTTGTGGGACAACATATTGTCCCAAATAATATAATTGCGTTAAATGATGCCATTGTTGTTTTAAGACCCTTTTTTGCCGCTGATATGATTACATAATAGCATCATATGCCAACTTTTAATTATTAAGAACATTTAGACATTGGAATATGAAGAAAATATTCCAATATTTAATATAAATAAAACATGAATGAAATAAAAACAAACAACCAAAACTATAAATTTTAAAAAAAGGACTTCAAGCCTTGTTCACAAAAATATGCTATTTCTGCCCAATGCCCAATGTTTATTTTGGCATTATGTTTGCAAAAACTTTGAAAACATTCTTATGTAAACACATCGGCAATATTGAGGTTATCAAAAATGATTGCGGTCAGGAAATATATCTTACAATATTCGATAACTGAATTACTGTAACAGGCCTAATCCTGAGTCCAACATAGGAGACAAATAGTCAAATTGGTTTGACTAACAAATAGAAAAACAAGACATCATGCATGTAGAACTTATTTTCACTTTCACGACAAAGCATCCCATGTCGTTCTACTTTCAGTGCTGCTGTCGGGGAGATGGGGTTGCCTAGAAAAGCCAACTGATCCCCTTTAAATGTGTGCTTGTGCTGTGTGTGTCTGTGTGTGAGTGCAAACTGATCTGAGTGTGTGTAACTCTGCACCATCCCAGTCCTTCCCGCAACATACCAGCACACTCTCATCGCCTCTCACACACACACACACAACATGTCTAAGTAGGACATGACAGCCCGTTGTTAGCCAGCATTTCCTGATAGTGATACTGACCTGACTCGGCCTGATTGCTCCTTGTTATTAGATCAATATCGCAGGTCTTTCACTTCAATGTATGAACGTCATATCAAATGTGATATCAGAACAGACATTTGACTATACATCACAGCAGCAGTGCGTTTCCAGCAGGGAGCTGGATCGGTAGCAACGGATGATGTTGAACTACTCTGATAAGGTAAATCAGTAAATGTGACTCATTATTAATGCACACACACACACACACGCTATTATTTCCCATTTATTTTTTCCCCAATCATTTTTTTAAAAACTTCATCTGAAACACTGCCATTTTTTTATTTTTCGTATTTTCCTTTACTTTTCTTCTACTTCTCAAACAAATACAGAATCAACAAAGCTTGCTCATTGTAACACAATGTTGTGATTTCTCTTTATAGCTGTGCCAAATGAAACTGTAAGGTGTAATGTGTCTTTGGGGATCATCTATTTCACCTAGATTGGCATCCATCCATAAATGATAAACTTATCCATGGCTAATAACACATTTCTTAAGCATTTCTAGCTGTGTAGTTTTTAGGGCTGTACCAAATAGTTCAAAGCTGTTCTCATAACGTTGATAATCACATTTTAAATCAACATTCGAATGCTGAACATCTTTTCTTTGCACTTGAATTCATTCTTGGTAATTATGCCCAATTGTAGAATAAGATTAGGTTAACTAACTATGGTTTCCCCTGTATTAATTCTGCAGAATATCTTCTGCTCTCAAGATTCAGGGGGACAAGATGTAATCATTAAATTTTTTTTTTTTTTGAAACACTTTTTACTGCAGTAAAAAAAAGATTTAAAAAAGACTAACTCTTTGAATTCGCTAATTCCCTAAATTCTAATTGAGGATTTGTTTTACGGTAATGCCATAAAATATGACGATAAATAGTCAAAGCTTTAGTTCAAAAGTGTCCATAGAATGTAAATTGGAGATTTGGTACAGCCCTAGTTTATGATTATTCATATGCTGTAATAAGTAAAGTCAGGATTCATGGAGAACATGTACTCTCATCTAAGTCAGACTTTTCAACTAATAAATGTTTCTGCACAAACTGTCATTTACACACACACACACACACACACACACACGCACACACGCACGCACGCACGCACACACACACGCACGCACGCACGCACGCACACACGCACGCACGCACGCACGCACGCACGCACGCACACACGCACGCACGCACGCACGCACGCACACGGTAGTCACAGTTTCTCCACCCATGTAACAGAAACAAATATTCTCATTTCATAGCAATTACAAAAATTGAACTCACATTTCTCCAGGAGAGCTTGGTTTGATCCACAATGCCAGAGTGAGGGAACCCAGTGCTCCTAGTGCCTGTGAGCGGGGGGAGACCACACATCCATCCTGGATGAGCCGAAAGAGCACACTACTGGATCCACCAGAAAGCCCCTCTGAACTGGTCGTGGTTCTGCTCTCCGTCTGAGTCCCAGGACGAGTGTCATCGCTGTCTTCATTTATACAGGAACCCCTGAAGGCATAAAGTGTACATGTGTTAATATCTCCACTCCAAATTACCTCTTTTCTGTTTGCATAAAATGGAAAGGTCAGAGGTCATTTAAAATACCTTCGTAGCCTTACCAATAATTCAATCGACCTACCTGTGTGCAGGCAGTAGCAGTGGTGCATATGGAGGTGTGGAGTCTCTATAGGGACACTCCTGGACACAGAAGGCCTGGTGACATGTGGTCAGCTCGGCCTGAGAGGACGGCGACCGACAGTAGCTGCTCCGCTCCGGGAACCCACAGGTGGACCGAGACGGGGAGGTGGACACGGGTTTGAAGGCAGCAATGTTCTCCATTCTGGGGAAATGTCCCTAAGAATGGAGACAGTGAAACAATTAGCATCATTACATTTAATCTGGGTCTCTTGACACTTTGACAACTAAAATGCAAAAATTAGAAGACGTTATAAAATAATGACCATGATAGGGAATTACCCATTTTGCAAGCACATTTCTGACCATCACATGTACTGTATGTATAAAGTATGTTTAATATATATTAGGACAGGTGTCTTTAAAAGTAAATATCAATAAATGAATGATGAATTGTATTTAGCTGCTTCGGGGCGTACTTGAATAGAACCCAGCTAGCGTTGATGTAATTAGTAACACCTGGGCTTTTTCCAATAGTAGGAGAGGTCAAAATGTCTGCTTTGATAAAGGCCTATTTTATAGTCGTTAAATAATTAATATACAGTACATGGTCTGTTATTCTCCGGTTTGTGGTTTACAAATTACAATGAGCTCTTCAAAGCCACTCTTACCTGTGATGAAGCAGGTGTTGGACACAGGCTGAAGAGGAGGAGAGTGAACCAGATGAAGAGATGATGCCACTTCATCCTTTTCATCATGTTTTCCCTTCTTCCAGTGATGACTTTCAGGTATAATGGCCAGGGAGAAACGGGCCAAGTCTTCCTTTCTCTCATCCTTTTCTCCCTTTTCTCCCTTTCACCGTCTGTTTCTGCCGTGGACAGAATCCCAGAAATCCCACACACGTCTGTCGTGCTATTGTCTTTTCCTTTCGCGCATTTCCCCCCATTGTTTAGGTATTTGTTTATGTCCTTGTTGCATTTGATCCCCAAGTCGCACGGCTCCTCTCTCCTTCCTCTCTCCATCCTCTTGCTGACTCCTCTTCCCCATCTGTGTCTCTGCGGTTCTGCCTTTGCTCCTCCCTCGTTGCCCGTGTGTTCCAACCATCTCTGGCCTTTGACCCGACAAGATTCGGGAACCGGGTTCTCCGAGGGGTCCAGCGTGGTGCTGGGTTCTAAAATCTTAAACGGGGGTTCTGCAACATTCCCGGGTGACGAAGGATGTTCAAGAACCTGGATTTCTTTCGGAAGCCTTCCAGCAGCACTTGAATAAGTGATGCCTGTCATGGTTTCATGGTTCCAGGGACCTTTTTTTTTTACAGGCCAGGACCCCTAGGGTGAGGCTACGAAGCTTAGCTCTCTGTTACACCGTCTCAGTCCCTCGCACACACACACACACACACAAACCACAACCAAAGCCTTCACATGATAGGTAGGATTTCACAATCTAGAGAGGGAATATAGAGAAGGAGAGAAGGAAAGAGAGACGTGGTCAGACCAAAATCCAACATGAGACAAATCTGAGGAGAGTGAAATGCCATGCAGGCTATTCCCGAGCCAAAGCCTGCACTATCATGTACAGCTTGATGGAGGCACAGCTCAGCTGATACTGCTACATTGCTTTCCCCTTTTCTTCATTTTCTATTGAATTAAACATGACCTTTTCCCGCTGGCATCTGGCCTCCAGGTCCTTATCCAACTGAACGACTTTTCACATAAGTTTGTTGGAAATTGAGGCTTAGGCCAAAAGCTCTCTTCATTACAATACTTATCAGCTTCAAATTCGCATTTTGACACACAAAAAGAGGGCAGCAGTGCAGTCATCTGGAGTGTTGCATTACTGGACCCTCTCGCCTGCAATGGCCGTTTGATAATAAGCGCGCGCACAGTGCATCTCATAACGGGAGCGATAAGCAGTGAAAATGTGTCAATCTATACAGATATTATGACATGCTTTAAACTATCTAGTGACTCCTCGTGGTTACCTGTTGGCGAGGAGTCCCAGCACAGCGCGATATCCCCATCACGATACAAAACAAAACAGTCCACTTGTTGCTCTGTCGAACAAAACAAGCTAGTTAACTAACCTAACTACCTCCGCGCACCTGTCAGCGACAGAAGACGCCGCGCGCCAGTAGAAAAAAAATAGTACTTTCCAAAATATGACGTGAGTTATTCTGTCCGTTATTCTAAGCCCACACTTTGACAGAAAAAAAACCTGATTGACAGTCAACTGAACTTGACGAGCTCCTGTGTTGTTCTTCTCCGCCGTGGAGCTCTCTCACTCAGCGCGTGCAGCACGCGCTACTAAGGAGATTACAGCGGGCTGCCATCTGGCCAGCAGCGCGCGAGGCGGCAGGATATGGGGCGCAAAAAGTAACGCCGAGGCGACGTTACAGCGGCGTGAGCCAAGGAACGGAAACTTAGAGCCCCGGGGTTGGCGTGAGAGATAAAATAGTGCGACATCGCCATTTGCATCAGTTACATGATTCTACTACATATTGTCCATGACAGCGATGCATTCATATGCGATTTAAAAGCCTAATTACCCCCCGCCTGGTGGGCTGCGTCTGGGCTTCAGACAAGTGGCTCTCAGGGAAGAACGCTCCTGCCGTCGCTAGGCAACGCAATCCGCTCCGGCCAAGGAGTGTGGGCAGCGAACCATTTCAATAGATCTGTGGATAAAAAATTAGAAAAGTCTTTAAATACTACATCACAATTTAAGGCGATATATGATCAATACAACATGTGCAATAACAATTAAACATGCCCTTAGTCAATAAAGTATAAATGTTCTGAAACAAGTCAATTCAAGCCCATTTGTTAGGCACTTTAATTTGCAAGAATGGCATAATGAGAGGCAAAAGAGCTGGCAAGGTGTCTTCCCTGTCAGCAATTTAATGGCAGTCACTAGGGGGTCCCTGCTATGAGTGCTATTAATTGGACCTTCGGAACAAATAAAGACAAATTACTAATTAAAGTAATTACATGTCTGTGATGAAACCCTGCATGCTAAAGTGACCACAGTATGCATGGTATACAGCTGCTGTGAATGCCCTTTGATTTGGTTGATCAACTAACTATATTTTGAAGTGTGAATTTGCTTGTGTGGAAATATTTTGTAAAATATTTTAATGACTATTTAGATAATCAATTTCAATAACTGAAAACAATGTAATGTATATACATGTAAACTATTGTATCGCTAATAAACAGTAACTAAACTATGAAGTTGATGGTAATTGTTTCCTCACTTTCTCAGTTTCCATTTTTTCCCCTTTTGGTTAAAATCTGTATTGCACTATTTGCTGAATAAAAAGGTTGTATAACACTTGTGTATACGTGACAACAAAAGAAAACGTTCACCTTAATACCATACATCCAATCATATGTATAACCTATAATCTTTTATTATTGCTTTTTTCTTTTTTTTTCTCCAAGTATTTAAAACAAACCATTTTTGACAGATCTCTAAGCCAGTTATGCTTTAATCCTCTACTTTCCTCAAAATGCAAACAATCCCATCAACACACACACATACACATGCACGCACCCACACATAGACACACAGAACCGAAGCACAAGCTCATACTTTATGTTAGACTTCCACTGTGTGCTTAAGCGCTCTGCATTTAAATTGTGTAAACATTTCCACCAAAAAAACCCACCTCTTATATTTTTCCCTGCCGACAACTTTTTACGTTATCATACTAATCGCGTTTGAACAGCTGCAATTTGCTTTGGTTGAACAAAGGCATTCTAACTAGGTTTTAATTAAGTGTTCCTAATGACCTTAAGGAGATTAGAGGTTTGCCTTCTAATCAATACCAGGCAGAGAGGAGCAAAGGGAGGGGAGAGGAGGAGGAGAGGGGAGGTGGCTAGGGGCTAGGGTAGAGGTAGGGAGGAAAGTGTTGGAGAAAGGGGAAAACATGGAGAAAACAAAGGGGGGAAGGAGAGCAGAGGAAGTGGCGAGTGGAGGAAGAAGACTCTGCGCTTCATCTGAAATATCTGTCAAACAAAGGGCATAAACTTACAACATATACATATGAGAAATAAAAAAAAATGTAGTCAAGATTGCAGACTTGTAAGTTTCCATGGCTTTCTTCAGTTGCCAATAAAGTGATATGTTTTCTATGCTTAAAAGCATAAAAATACAAATAAAAAAGTTGTTTGTGACAGTGAAGTATCTCTACACAAGCCACCAGTCACATGGCGTGATCATCTTCCCCTGAAGAATGATCCCGCCGCCATGTCTTCCTCGTTGTACGTCTTTCTTTTCCTCTGAGGGGGTGACAATGACATCACCGTGTCAGATGGGCTGTGATTATCAAGAGCTTTGTTAGCCAGTAAGAGTTTTTTCTTATCCCCTCCTCATAAGACATTTGCATAGATTTGCACAGAGTGTGTCCACATGAGAGAGAATCTAGTCATACATTGATTGTACTAATTTATTCAGCCGGGCGCATTCAATTCCACAGATTGAAGTGCTATCACACAAACGGGATTAAAACAGGATGACGATCGCACAATTAATATCGTCTCATTTTCTAAATTACTGATGTATGACTTATATTTGGCTAAATTGTGTTTGCTGGTCTAATAACATAAAGGGTAATATGGTAAATGTGGGCTGTAAATGTATCGTCTCTCGGAGTCTGCAGAGCGGCATGAATATGTATGGAGACATCCTCGGCCTCGCTGCTGATTAGGAAAAGTGGAATAAATTGATGGTGTATTTTATTATTTTTGTGCAAAATACAATATTAGGCTGTCCATATGGAAATGTTAGACACACACAGACACACAAACATGTATTTTAGGCTGGATGCATTCAAGAGCATCTTCATTTCCTGAATATCAGTGTTTCAGTGTTTGCGTGTGCTTGTCTGTGTGTATACTTATGTGTACGAACGTGTGTGAATCTACGGGTTTAAAGGCTCCGACAATGTCGGGCCATCAGTGAGCGTCTGTGCTTCTAGTGTTTTGTCCTTGTTGGTGTGCATCACACACACACAAAAATGGGACACGAGACATTTCTCCTTAGTGCTACTGGTGGTCAAAACCTTTAAAGACAACATCTACATTCTCCACATAAAAAAAAAAAATTTCCTTTGGTCTACAAAATATTCTACTTCAGGTGAGGTAGTTTTTTATCAATGGTTACATTCTCAGCAGATTGCTAAACACGTCAGATATGGATTTATTAGGCTGTTGAAAAGGAAGGATGGGTTCACTCAGAAAAGGGAGAGGGGACAACGCATGTGTGTTCGGGTCGTGGCGGCTCACAACAAATCAAAAGATCAACACCAAGAATGGAAGCTGAAGCTACACTGGGTCTTCCCTCCAGACATTATAAGCAGGGATGACATTGAAATATGCAATGAATGTCTTTATCATTCACTTTACATTCCAGTAGCATTAAATCTGTATAACTAAATATCTCAGAAGCACCACAGCAACAGGCTTCGTTGGCGTCGGTGCTGGTCCGACTGGTGTACGGTTTATTTAGGCTATCTCTTCTATTTTCCTCGGCCACTTGCGTCATCCTGCCGTCTAAACTCTATTCTGGTCACTTCTGTCCTCCACTTATACACCTCTCCCACACATCCCTCTCTCCACAGGCACCACTCATTCTTTCCTCCGTTCACTCTATTCCCTTCTCCCCTCCCCATGCCCTCAATCCCTCTCACCGTCCTCCATCACTGCTCCCTCTCTAAATGTCCTCCTCTTTCTTGTCCTTGTTTTATGCAGCATTTCTATAAATATATTGAATATATATACAATATATTTTTTTCTTCGATGTGTGTAGATATTAAGCCGCGTTCATCATTTATACTCCTTTGCTCTAAATGAAAGGTACCAGAAACGAGATATAAAAACAATTTGGCTTTTCAGATTTCATACCCTTAAGTCACAAGGTCCATATGTGTGTGTGTGTGTGCATGTTTTCTGCCCCCTATTGGGGTTGAGGCCAGTTACACCCTGAGGGCTGTGCTGTCCAATCCCCTCCATGCTGCGTTTCTATAGGATTGAATTAACCTCCTGCCTCTCTTGACAATACACATAATCATCTCGTCTCACAAACACACTCTGTCTCTGGCAATCACCTTTCCCCTGTCACGGCTATATTATTAGCTCGGGGCCATTTCTGCAACTATTATCACGATAGGAATCAACTTTCTATGCACAGAATATTATTATTTATTTAAGTTTATCTTCATTTTTCTTAAAAAGAGTGACACGTGACTGGCTGCATGGGTGAAACAATGTGTTAGATGATGTACGGAATAAAAGGTTTAAAGTTTTTCTGCCTGTAAAACTTTGGACTTACCGTGAAAGGCAATATGTAGAGACCGCACAACACATTTGAAAATAAACGTACAGCTAAGCCGCCGTCTTGCAGTCAACACTTTGCCATCTGAAATTCTGCCTCACTTTAAATTCTGAATCTTGGGATTTGAGAAAGAATATCTAAAAATGTCACTTGAAGTCATGTTCCCACTTACAGCGAGTCAAGTAGGTTTTCCTCAAATGTCAGTTTCTGTGTGGCTTATCAGACAGTTATCATGAATACAATCTGTTGGTCATATTTCATTTCGCTAAACCTCTGACTGTAAACACGCTGAAACCGTTTGATCCTTGAACACAAACAGATATGCGATGGGCTGGAGGTTGTGTGATTGTGGTGTTTTACTAACTGTCACACCAGTACAAATGTAGTTGGTTACTTTTTTCAGACAAATGTTTTCATTAAAAAAACATATTCTGTATTAAACATTTTAAAAATCAAGTAATATTCATAAATATTATGAATTTAATTTGCCTTTTTAAATTTCAGAACATTCTCTCTTGTCTTGACTAACTTTAAATGGAGATGATCTGAGTATAATTGTTTGTGCTTTGACTACTGACATTATTACCGCGTTATTAACACATCGGTCCTGATGAGATCGAATTGTTTTTTTCTGAGGGGAAGTGTCCGCTGCCTATCAAAGCTTCCAGATATCTATTGGCCACTAGCGGGTGATTTTAAGTGCCTCTAATTCACTGGCCAGTGACACATCAGACTATTTATTAAAGTACACTAACTTAATGAATGGCCCATAGAATGGAGAGTTAAAACATTTACTGTCCTAAGAGAGAGATAGAGAGCAATAGACACAGAAAAAGGACGGGAAGGGGGAAAGAGAGAGAGGGAACGAGAGAGGAGAGAGCGAGAATGAATGGCCCATCGTATAGAGTTAAGACGTTAAAAGTGCAAATAGACAGCTGACCCTCTTATAGCTCGCAAATGCAGCGCAGTCACGCCCGGCCACCTTAAGCCACTTTACACCCTACGAGATGAAGGGATGGGGGGCAAAACGTGGAAAGAGAGAGAGGAAAGGATGGAGAACTGGATGACATGGGAGAACGAGATGTTGGAGAAATGGAAAGAGGCGAGAAGCGAACCCGCGTGATTTATAGTTACCGTGAATATGATTTCTTTTCTCTTTTTTTATAAGTGAATGACAAAAAGAATGAAGGAAAGATCAAAGAATGAATTAGAAAAAGACAAATGTAAAAGAGGGAGAAAACGTAGAAGGCGTAAATCACCGAAAGGTTTGCACAAACGAGGGGGCTATAAATTACAAGCAGAGTGGACCGTTAGTTAGCATGTGAGCTAAGTAGGCCATGTGTGATTTGATGGAGAGGAGGGTCATCGGAAAGGACGGACAAGGAGAGAGGAAAGGAGAGACGGAGGGAAAGAAGAAGAGTGACGTGGACGAGAGGAAAGTTACACTCTTCATTACCTCTTCTCGATCCGTCTCATGTTCTCTACTTAAGTCCTGTTGTTGGATTCACTAAGCAGAACGTGTTACACCTCCTTCCAGGGGATACGTGGAGGGGCATGGCAGGCTAAGAATATGTGAAAAGAGGTCAAAAGTAGGTGTAGCGGTTTAAAATAAGATTTCTTGTCATGCTGTTAACACAAAAACCAGAAGGTTCTATGAAGTGGGAGAGGTCGGGACCGTTGTGGTTGTGCCAAACAAAAGAAATCAAGATACCAAAACTAGGCCTGACTAACTCTACCCTCCAGGAAAAGAAACAAACTAAATGGCTTCACCTGCTTCTCTAACAAAGTTCTATTAAAACAATACAGAGGGAGGAGCAACTGTCCAATGTTTCGACACACAAAGGACCTACGTGAGTGCACACATGTATACAGGGTACCCCAAACTGTCCTCAACCTCCCACCACAAACCTGCACACCTGGCAGTGTCAGTGTGTACATCCCGCAAACTAAAACCACCCCTGACCTCTTTAAAATGGGGCCCTCTCTTCTGATTGGCCAGTTTGCCTTCTGTAACCCAGGTGCAGCCGGATTGGCCGGTACAGGTGGTAACTGATTGGCACTTGAAGGAAACACAAGGAGGGACACACACACGCACACACACACACGCACACACACACACACACACACACACACACACACACTGACACTGTGACAATAAGAAGAGCATAACGAGTCCAGAGGGTGATTTATATGAAAGTTAGAGGGACAATGATGACACATGTTTTATAAATGTTACACTGTACACTCTAATATATAGATATATACCAGGTTTTAATTGTGTTTTTCTCAATCTGTGCCCATATTTGTGTTTTTATATTGTGTATGTGTGTGTGTGTGTGTCAGGGGAGCTCGATGCTGTGAAAGGCCATTACCACCGTGAGGCCATGTCACTAGACCTGTGAAACCCAAGGGAACCCACTGATACAAGGGGATATGGGGATAACTCTCTCTCTCTCACACACACACACACACACACACACACACACACAAAGGCATATCAAAATGTACACAGATACAAATTGTGCTTACGTATGGACACATGAGGACCTCTGAAGATTGTACATTTATAAATCTTACATTTCAAAATGAACCAACGACAACCCACTCAGATATGTATATAAATATGTATACTGTATATTTATATACACACACAAGAGTGTGTAAAATAGCCCCAAACCAGGCCTTTGAAACACCACCAGTGTGAAGCTGCCACACATGAGCACTTTACAGGTCACAGCCCCTAAAACAGAGATGGTTGCCCTGGGAGACCTTCCTGTTGGGCACAATATGAGGACAAAAACCACGGCGAGGCAAAACCAATAAGGACCGCTCTGAAATGACATCAGACTCCAGCATGAGGTCTGGATGATCAGCCCGTTGGTGGAACTGTGTCACAAAATAATAAATTACAGATTTCTGAATAAAACTGGAAACACTTCCACCAGGACTGGGAAGGAGCTGCATTGCACAACAACAACATAACAAAATGAAGCTTTATGGATTGTATTACCCACTGCTAACAGACCATAATCATTGATCTAGTTTTTTCAAATCTCAGATATGGTCAATTCTTTAGCAGCAGACTGGATGTGATCGGCAATAGTGACAAAACAGAAGTGACCAATGACGCGTGTGTTTTACTCATATTTCTTCACTGAGTTCTTGAATTCAATTTCAGTTTATTTTATACAGCCCAATATCACACATTATAAATTTGCCTCAGAGGGCTTTACCACATATGCGATCCCTGTCCCAGGACCTCACATCGGATCAGGAATCAAACTCCAATGTTGTTTAGTGATTATTTATCATTTATTATTTATTTATTTATTATTTTGAAAAGCAATGTATGTGTTCTAACAAAAACTCTCTTATTCCTTGTGACGACTCTTGGTCTTGAGAGTTACGGCTCAACGTATCTTGATGAACAATTCATTGACAAATTAAGAAGGTGAGATGGAAAAAAGTGTGAGGAAACAAATTTTAAAAAATGAATAGAACCGCCAAAATATTGACAACTAGAACGGGCACTCGGTAGAGCGCATACCTTCGCATATCACAAGATTGGGCATTGAATTATGAACATTTTGGCATTAGTTGCATGCCAATTGGATACAAATTGACCGCGCTATGGTAAAAAAATGATTTTGACCTATCCATGACCTTGACCTTTGACCCGATTGATCCCAAAATCCAATCAAATGGTTCCTGGATAATAACCAATCATCCCACCAAATTTCATGCGATTCAAGAATATGTTGACCTTTTCATGACCTTGACCTTGACCTTTGACCTGATCGATCCCAAAATCTAATCAAATGGTTCCCGGATAATAACCAACCATCCCACCAAATTTCATGCGATTCGGTTTAAAACTTTTTTTGTTATGCGAATAACACGCATACAAATAAATAAATAAATAAATAAATATATAAATACACGGCGATCAAAACATAACCTTCCGCATTTTCAATGCAAAGGTAACAATACAAGGAACTGCATCGTTGATGTAAATAACAGTGATTGTTTCTCTCTCCCCAGCAGGGGGTGTGTACGTGTTCAGAGTAGATTCTGCCAAGTTTGGACAGAATTCACAACTCGTGCAGCGCGTTGATCGGTGCGTGACGTGACGCGGTGTAAAAAGGTATCGTTTCCATTTGAAGTACGAGTTGAGTTTTAACGGCGCTCACGGCTCATTGCTCATCACGTCCACGGCCCGGCAGCATTCGTGGCCGCGCTGCTGTTCAAGGCGTTAAAAGGTTCTGGATTCACTCAACGCAATTAAGTCAAATTCCAGAAATGGATGATTTTTTGCTTTAATTGATTAATGTGACCACAAATGCCGCATCATCGAAAACTAAAATCTCCATCGAATCGTCTCCATCAAACCCCCGTCGTTCATGAATTGTCTTTGAAATGTGCATCATTTACGGTAAATTAATCTAATGGAGTTATTTGAGCCGATGCTGTTGGGTTTGGGATTCATTAGGGTTGTGAGAGACGTCGCTCACGCTCAACACTTCAATAGCTGCGAGGCAGCGTCTGCAACGTCCAGACTAATGGCGCCATTAGGTGTTATGGGAAGCTATAACTGAGCGGCATTGGCATAACAGTGAAACTTTACGCATGTAAATGGGGAATTAAATGGGGCCGAAAAATTAACCCTGTGGGACCCCCCCAAAATAAAGTCTGTATGGGTGGAATGCCGATGGAGAGTAAAATGATACCATATCGGACCAGTGAGCTTTAAACACAGATCATCACAATTAGTGACAGATCAAGGTTGTTTCCTCTGGGCTGCGTCACCCATGAGTCAGTTATGCTGAGTAGAGGAGAATAGACTTTCATTTTTATTTTCCTGTGTATAAAATAAATTCAACCAATTTGAATAGTAAGAAAAATGAGATAAATAATGCTATATACACATATAGTAGGGACTAGGGAGGGATTATGAGAAGACGAGGAGACAAGATAAAGGGATGAAAGATGCTCGGAGAGAGAGAGAGAGACGGAGATAGAATGAGAGCTGTAGATGAAGACAGAAGGTGGAGGAGGAGAAGAGAGGAGTTAAGTCGGCCATTAGCGATGCGGCGTGTGGAGCCCACTCCTACATGCGTTCCACAAGGTTAACGATAAGAGCCCCTCAGCAGCTGAAATGCTCAAGTAGCTTTTATCGTATCATAATAATGAATCAAAGATAAAATAAAATAAATGAACTCCAAAAAGGAGAGCAAGTAAAATAAAAAACGTATGTGCAAAGAGCCGCGTGAGCAGTCAGCAAGCCAAATAGAAAAGAGTGAGGAATTGCAGGAAGATAACAAATAAAAAAAAGGAATAAAAATCGTGCTCTCTTTCCGGTAATATCTTCTTATGTCATCTGGTTGAAAAATATTTGCCTGCGGGTCAGGCCCCCCCCCCTCCTGTTAGGAAAAGGCTTCTTCACGGCTCTCTGCTACATTAAATATCCGGCCTCTGCGTCCCATTTACTGCTGCTAGCTATTAGAGGAGAGGGAGAGAGAAGGAGAGAGAGAGAGGGAAGTATGTAAGAAAGAATAAAGTACAACAAAAGGGGAACTGAAAGAAAAAAAGGAGTTTGAACATTTTCTATTGATCGGTTTTCTCGTCATGTTTGTTGCTTTTGTCAAATCTCTTCTATTTAATGTTGTACATCAGTGTGTGTGTGTGTGTGTGTGAGAGAGTTTAGTGCCCTTGGCAAAATAATTCAGAATGGACAGTAGTTAGCCCCCCACTGGAGCAAGCTGTTACCCCTTCCTCTCTCTCTCCCCCCCCCCCCATATCATCTCCCCCTCTCTCTCTCCACTCATTCCTCCCTGTTCTCCTTCATTTTACTTCACACATCCAAGGGTGGAAACAAAAAAGGCAACATAGAGTTCAAACTTTAAACTCCATCTTTGACTAATTGATACACTTGCATTTAGAAAACTAGAATGGGCACTCGGTAGAGCGCATACCTTCGCATATCACAAGATTGGGCATTGGCTTATGAACATGTTGGCATTAGTTGCATGCCAATTGGATAAAAATTTACCGTGCTATGGTAAAAAGAAGATTTTGACCTTTTCATGACCTTGACCTTTGACCCGATCAATCCCACAGTCTAATCAAATGGTCCCCGGATAATAACCAATCATCCCACCACATTTCATGCGATTCAAGAAGATGTTGACCTTTTTCATGACCTTGACCTTGACCTTTGACCCGATCAATCCCAAAATCTAATCAAATGGTCCCCGGATAATAACCAATCATCCCACCAAATGTCATTCGATTCGGTTTACAACGCGAATAACACGCATACAAATAAATAAATAAATAAATACACGGCGATCAAAACATAACCTTCCGCATTTTCAATGCAAAGGTAATAAAATAAAAACACACTCTCCTACCTCGACAACCACTGTTGTGTAATCCTCTGCGTGGTCTCTAAAAGACTTTATGAAGCACTTTGAACTTGTTAAAAAAACGACTCGTTGTGTTTGGTGTATTTCTCGTGGTTAGAGTCCCCCATCCCTTACATGGACCGTCCCAACCGCC